>NC_072731.1:227564413-227820183 GCF_026930045.1 Uloborus diversus
GTCGCGGAGGCGAAATGTGGTATGAACCCATCCGTTTAGGCGCTAGAGTGCCACAGACAGACACACAGATATACAGACACGTCAAACTTATAACCCCCTTCCTTAGTGTGTCGGGGGTTAAAAATATAGGACGCTTCTCAAATGTGCTCTATTTTTCAAAGAGGGATTTTTTAAAGTATTTTTTTCAAAGAAAAACTTATTTTCTTAAATGCAGCAACAGAGACATAAAGAGGAACTTACGATCTTTTGTTGGTTGTGCCAATTATGAGGAAACTGACCATTTCACCCTTTTCCGTCGTGGATGAAAACTTCAAAACCTTATTTTATTCATTGCGTTATGTTTTCTAGTCCTCTCTTCATCTTTCCATTTCTTGATCTCCCTTTGTCTTTTTTTTCTTTTGTATTTATAGCTCCTACCTCTTTTATTCATTTCTTCAGCCTTTAGTTTTATTTTAGTTTACACGCTATTTCTGTCAGAAAGCTGATCCGATGAAATTTCAAATTCTTTCATGCGGTCGTATTTATTTCTTTTTCTATTCTGGGACAAAATAAAATCTTTTTATTTGACTTGAAAAATGAGTCACTGATATCGATTTATCTGGAAACTTTTTCATTGATGCATATTGCTCAGAACTGTTATTTTAGTTCATTCATTGTTTTCTAACTTCTATGATTTCCTGATTTAACTTAAAAGTTCGATTGAAAAAGAATTAAATAAAGTACGCAGAGTAGTTCGACTAAAGAATGAACACAATCTATTCAATTAACAGTTTTTAAAATGAGATTCTCAAAGATATTTTCTTAGATAAACTGGCAACAGTAACTTCCTTCAAAGCAGTGGTACCCAACCTCGGTCAGTGGGCCACATGGAGCCATCGAAGCCGACCAGTGAGACCCATTGTTTCGTTTAGTGTTACAATTCAAAAATCGTGATCAATTACAATGTCCCAAAGTTAAAGTCAAGTACTCGGAAATAAACTTTTGGAAAATAAATATCAACCTCGCTTTAGTAAAATAATAGGTTCTTAGTTTGTAGATTTCCTTCCTTTTCCATAGTTTCTCATATTATCTAGAAATTATTTTTAAATTAAAAAAAAAAAAAAATTGTATGTGCTCTTGTATGCGAGATTCATTTTAGTTTTAGGTGCGGTCCTCTAGTTAAGAAAGTTTGGGCTTCACTGTTCTTTAAAATTCCAAAAAGGAGAAAAATGGGAAAAAGAAAGAAGAACTTATGAAAGAGAAGAACTTTGAAAAAGAAAAGAGAAAAGCAAACCAGAAAGCAAATAAAACAAAAAAGGAGCAATAAGTAACGGGTATAAAATAAAAAATAAGTACAAAATAAATACAGAATACAAAGAAGCCTCGAGAAAATGAAGGTTGAAACAAAAATCCTACATTTTTATTGACTAGAAAATTTTGTGTTTGCTCAGTTGGTTAGACATATTTGTATTTTCTGCTGTTTCTCCATTTTTCATTAAAATCCCCTAAAAAACTGGAAGCAGAACCACAAAAGTTATCTGCGTATTTTTAAAAACTAATTTCATGCATTAAAAAATTGCTTTTACTGTCATGCATCAAATGCTACATTTTTGAATGACATTTTGAATTGCTGAGAATGAATCTGTGTTTAAGTGTTCATTCACTAGTCTAATTTGTTTTAAAAAGTAGGTTTCGATGTGTCATTTATTGGGCTCTAATTCTTTTACACCCCCTCCCTCCATACACACACACACACACATACACCAAAAAAAAGAGGAACCCGGAACAGAAGTAAACGTTCTCACATTTTTTCAAAAATGTAAAAATTTGTTTTAATCATCATGCACAAAATCCAGCACTGTTTAATAATGTTACTTGGGAGCTCCGCCCCTGCATGCTTCGCTCACTAATTCCCGATCGTCACCTGCGTTGGCTCACTGCTACGCCTGCGGCGAGTAGCAATTAATGATTTAACTGTTTTTATCTAGATATCCTAGTGAGGATATCCTCAGGACATCCTAAGGACTGGATGTAGGACTTCTTATTAGGGATGCGACATCGATGTCGATGTTTTTTAAACATCGATGTTTTTAACATCGATGTTTTACTTTCGATGTTTTTGGAAAATCGATGTTTTGGTTTCGGTGTTTTTTCGATGTTGATGTTTTTGCATTTTAATTGAAAATTATCATAAAATGTGCTCCAATTTTCTTGCTAGGTAATTAAAAGTTTACTTATGGAGTTGCGAAAAAAAAAAAAATCTTTTTTTGCACCCACTTTATAAGATTAATTTTTCTGTGTGGTGGTTTTTGGGAAGATCACTACAAGATAGTAGAAGATGAACTAGAGAGTGAGGTAGAGGTCAAAGCTATTGGAAGAACCTGACACTGGTAGTCTGGTGCCAAAACTTGCAGTCTATTTCAAGGCTCCAGTTCCTAAACTAAAGGAAAATCCTATATGTTACTACGGTGAAAATTACAGCTTTAAAAATTCAAAGCTGGTAAAAGTTGCTTTGAAGTATTTGATAGTGATGGCATCTTCTGTTCCATCGGAAAGAGATGTTTCTCTGACTAGTGGGATAGTCTGCAAAAAGAGAAATGCGCTTCGGGGGGACAGAGTAAACAAACTTTTTTTTCTCCAAACTGTCAGCACCAATATTCGGGGTTACTTATCGACTTCCCCAACAAGTCGTCCCTCTATTACTGACAATTTGTGCTTAATTATTAACTAACAGTACAGCACATACTGTTCACATCTGGCAAGTTGAGCTCCGCTGCCCGACCGATTCATCGATTCCATTACTTGAAATAGGGGTGAGAAAAAACGGCTTATAAATTTGTGGATTTAGTTGCCAGTGTATTGCCCATTTGGCGAACAGTATTACTATATCTAACTATTAGCAAGCGGTACAGGATTTTCTCGCCAATAAAAGGTTTGCAATGGTTGCCCCACCACGCCTAACTGTCTCTTCATACACTGCCTTCTTGCTTCATACCGATTGCTCTCCCTTAAAAGAAATGGACTTGTTCAAGGCCATTGCTCAACTTGTCGGAGCTGAACAGTATTTCTTACTCTTAAAAATAATTGTTAGAATCACGGCCAGCTCTAATCAATTTGCCGCCCTAGGCGATGTTGACAAGAGCCGCCCCTGGCCTATATGTATTTTTTATCTTAAATCATCGAGCATACTCTCACGTACTGCTGATTTTGAGCTACAGAAAAAAAAAGGAACTAGTTTGAGTTTTTCATTTTCCCCCTTACTTTTTTGCCTCTTTACATTTTGCCATTATGAAATTGGCCGCCCCTAAACTCTGCCGCCCTAGGTGGTGGCATAGGTCGCCAACCCCAAGAGCCGGGCCTGGTTAGAATTCATTTTATATTTTTAAAATAATTAACACAACTTTTTCGCATCATTCAACTGATGGTAAGTGCTATGATACATTTTTTCTTAGATTCTTTTTTGATGTAAATTTACTTTTAGTTTCATTTAGTTTGAAAATATTTCCTTATTACTATAACTAGTTTGTATTAATCAGCGCTTGTCTTATATTATCAGTTTTTTTCCTACTATATTACCAAGATGTTGCGAATTTATTCTTATTAAATTATATTCATGGTTTGAGATTCAGTATTTTCAATATATTCGTCGGGTACATATTCTTTTGTATTGCTTAAATTAGTGTAGTATACTCAAAAATGTATGTTATATATTAATAAAAAGATCGATGTTTTAAAACATCGATGTTTGGAAACATCGATGTTTTTTGGTCGATATATCAATACCATCGATGTTTTAATTTCTAACATCGATGTCTTGAAACATCGATGTTTCGCCATCGATGTCGCACCAAGGGCGGAATAGTTTTCTCTGGATGTCGTGTAACCAACGGTTTCAAAAGCTTTCTATTGACCTGATAGACATTGACAGTCCAGAGGAGATAGAATGACAGGCACACATGCAGGCGCACATTTTTTAAAATAATATATTACGAATCTTTGAAAATCAGAAGTATTCATTTACTGGTTAGTTTTCCCTTCGTCTGCTTTTAAAACTCGCTATACAATGGACCGACCAGTGGCGTTTGGAAATGCATAGAAAAAAATAAATATATTGGTTTATCTGAGAAAATACTTTTAAAACCTTATCAAAGAAAGAAAGAAAAAAACGAACTGTTCATTCACTGGACATTTTTACTTTGCTGCTTCTGGTTTGATTCTCCGTAAACAATGACTGCCAAAAAACACATATCTTTTAAGGTTTGCCGTCTAAATCTTCAACGGGCGTTTTAAAAACAGAACTATTAGTAGTGCACTTGAATCGAGAGAAAACTTTCCCTTTGAGGATTTCACGACTCACTAACAGCTTTTCTCGTTCCTAATCTCGCAATAACCATCTTCGTTTGTTTCTCTGAATGATTCAATTTTTCTTCATGAATAAGGCGCCTTAAATCCGGTGGAAAAATTATTTATTATTTAATATTAGTTGTCTTTCTTGCATGAGAATAGACGTCGCTGCTCTAGTTTGTTTACGGGTGTTGTCACAGAACACGGTTCTCCAATTTTAAGCTGAGGTGAATTCACTACACCACCGATGACTTCTATGTTTCAAGCAGAGCGAAATTTTGAAGTCTTTTCTGTTAGAAGAACAGCTTGTTTCCGTAACAACCGTCATCTTCAAGACGAATAATATTTTTATTTTTTAGAAGATTTTCATCTTGACAAATATTTACTGCATGCAAGTTATGAACGTAAAACTTCAATAGATAGGTTGTTAACTCATCTGTGTTTTTGTAAAAAGTGATCTGTAAAAAACTTACTGCTTCACTAAAAGTCTCATCTTCAATTTCTTTTTTAGAACTTCTAATATCATTACAGAGGGCATTGTCGCCAAAATATCGATGTGCGAAAGGATTTGTCTATGACTATATTTCAATTGGTCAGACGAAGCGCACACATGAGCAGGATTATTATATTTTTCTATATGTGACTCCACAAGAAGACAAAGGATTTCCGATGATTTAAAATTTTTTTCCCCAAAAGTGAATGTTTACAGTAACACAAAATTTGTATTAGCAAATAATGCATTCAAAAGTTGTTTTGAACATAAAAATTAAGCATTATGCATAAAAAAATTGAACAGGTATTTCATTTGAGTTTCTTAGGATGTTATATAGGGCATCCACTAAAGTACGTTCTCCAGTCCTCAATTTTTGAAAGCCTTCAGCTATAGTCATAAGAGTCACAAAACGTAATAAAAGGGTGTCCATTAATGATGTCACACCTTTTTTCAACGTATTTGACCTCTCCTCCTTTTCACAAAGTGTCACACTTAACCTTGCCCCTTCCTCTTGTCATTCGTAATGTTGTATATTACATAAACATATCGTAGCAAAAAATACTGTTATTTCGACCAAAATGTTTGATGTCACACTTATTCTTACCCTGCCCTCTAGCTTCTTTCAAACTGTCACAATTTGATGAACACCTTCAAAACGTGGAATCATTTGCGGACGACCCCTAAAGAGGTAAATCGGTTATGCGGTATTCAATGAAACTTTTTACAGCAGCACCTTCTAGTGGCCTTCTAGTCGGCACTTAGCATGCCGATCTGAGAATTGCACGAGATGCGGGAAATAATTAGTTAGAAAGTTATAGAGAAGAATGAATTTTTGCGAGAACAGACATTTATGCGCATTAATGAAAAGAATAGACTTATGAAACGCTATTTTGTTTATTTGCAGTTTATAACCCTGTAAGGTTATGAATTATATCAGGAAGGAGAAATATCGCTTTCCACAAAGCACGAGTCGACTTTTGGCTGAGCGGTAGCACACGTTCTTTGCATGTATTTGGCTGCAGTACAGCACAGTCCAAGTGCTTTTCGCTCTGCTAAAGTGTGATTGAGTTTTTAGGAATCGCTCTGGATATCGAATGCCGAGTTTTCAGGGTTGTACTGTTCCTTCTTTCGATCTTTTATGGGTTCATTCTTCCGTCACTTTTGAAGAAATGTATAGATTCGATGGCGACCGTTAAAGAACTAATGTATATTCTGATGATGGAAAGTAAATTGCGTATTGGCGGTAAATTCAGCAACTCATTGCTTTTATCCAGCTTATTTCATAGCGGAAGAATGTCGGAAATAGCTAAGAAATAACAAGCGTTGTATATGCTTAGTATTCACGTGCAAGAAGTATCTTTTCGTACTATAACTTTGTTATGAACTTTTTTTTTTAGATCTCCCATAATTTCTTAGTTTCCCCCGTCATAATCTTCTCAGACAGCTTCTCATCATTTTTAGCACTAATATAAACAGCCCTAACCACGAAGCAAAAGTCGTGCAAGACAAGCAGAAGCTGAGAAGGAAACTTCAAAATACAAAGTTAGCCTGGGTCACAGGAGGTCACGCAGGCGTTTTGAAAATCAGAAGGCTAACCCAATGACAAAAAGAGAAAAGCAGCATTCTTTCATAATTAACCGGATATCACGGCACCTCTACCGAAGTCCACGAAAAATGCCTGGCTCAAGACCGTCTTTTGAAAATGCAACTGATTTGGGACTAGTCGCCAAGGGACTTCACGCTATTCTGTCTAAAATTCTCCTAAAGTCTCGCTCGAGGCTAAATTTGCTCCAATCCAAGTTTTCGTAAAGCACTACTTAACTATGTATCTGTGATGAGCATGGAGCTCAAGACTAGTACCTCTTCATCTGTCCACTATCATCAATTTTCAAGCGAGATTAGAGAGCACCCCTCTGGAATATTAAAAACGCGTTATGGCACCCGGCAGTGAAAAAAAAAAAAAAAAAAAAAAAAAATCAGGAAGTAATGAACTTACTGACATCCGTCCAGGATAGAATTCCAACATTCTAGTTAGCACTCGGGAACTATGCATTTTTCCTGTTTGTGTTTTATGCAAAAATATTCCCCCCCTCCCAGTCACCACAATCGATTAAACCTTTACCAGTGTGTTATGATAGTGATTAGTGGGTAGTGGGTTTTAAATAAATGAATATTTTTCGAGATTAGTGAGTTAACTCCAAACGTTTTCGTTTGTAGACACTGTAAGCGATCTTAGGTGCATAGTCACTTTATTATACATAGCCAGAACTTGTATGACGATAGCTCTGCAAATGTATTCATAGTATTCTAAGTATTCTTCATTCGAGTAAAAGTGATGAATATTCTCTGACAAACAGAGAATATTCAGGAAAAAAAAAAGAAGCAGTCGTGAGATAACTCACTATTTCTTTCTGTTCAGGCTCGTCTCCTCCTAGTAGAGTTGATTTTTCATTTTTCGACTGCATACCATGGGCATTGAAAAGCAAACCTGAAAATAAACGATTATATCAGATAAACTTTTCAGTACACTGCTTGCTAATGTAGTATGATGATGTAAGCCGAAAAAGGGGAAAAATTAATTTAATCTAGGGTAGTGGTGCTAGTGCAGTCCAGCCACAAAAATGAGACACTTGAATGTTTCTGCGCATGGCAGAAAAGGGCAAACCCATTCGACTTTTGGGGAAATCCTTGTGGCGGATGAGCTCATTAATCACTACACGAATAAGAATGTTAGCTTTTCTGACACTTAGGCTCGGTGAACGGACCCTTATTCTCTCTTCGAGGCTCAAGATGAATTTATTTTTCTGCTGCATATCTTTATTTGCACAAGACTGTTAAACTAGAACAGCACATATTTACAAAGAATTGTCGCTAATCAAGTTCAAATTGTAAGTGTTTAATTTATTTATTTTGAAAATCCTAAAATAAAATTTTATCCACATTTCATGCTTCTTTTGGAGGAAGTACAAAGGCTCGCAAGTGAAGCGAAGTGAAGTAAAAAAACTTTGGGAAACTTTGCCCCAAAGAATGATAAAGTTTAATAAAGTATTCCCTCAGTTGATATTAGTTTCGTAAACTTTGACACGACATTTTTCTTGACAAGTATTCATCCGTAGGGGCTGAACAAGCTTAGGGGTATCACTGAACAAGTTTGATCTCCTCCTCTCCCCTTAATCCCGAACAAAATTATTTATTCTAGAAAATTTTCTCAGCGTTATTCAGATGGAAATGTTGTTTGACAAGCTTTCACCTACGAATAATGGCGTAAAGTTACTGGAATTTTGAAAGTGTTTATTAGGGGTTACGAAAAACCACGAGGTGGAACATATCACGGTTTCATTCGTACATGATTCACTTTAATACTGAGTGCCCTGTATTCAAAGGAATAAACTCGGAATGTTTTCTGTTGCGTAAAAACTGAGTTGATACAGCACAATGAGGCAATGCAAAGAAGTGTATACTTTGTAGTGCTTATATACACATATACGTACGTATAATCTTGTCAGGTGTCCATTTTTTTTTTTGTTCTTTGGTGCGTTTCGAAAAAAATAACAAGGTGAAGAGAAAAGAAAAAAAAATGTTATAAATGTTTAAAACTATACGCGGGATTTGTTTATTTAGTTACTTTCTCAAATTCATTTTCTTATAACTGATACACAAAAAAAAAAAAAAATAAAATAAAAAAAAAAAAAAAATAAAAAAAAATAAAATAAAAATAAAAAAAATAAAAATAAAAATGTAAATAAAACCAAATAAGAAATGTTTGTCCCTTATTTTGAAATCAAGTTTCAGTTACAATCAGTTTGACTAAACTAAACTTTTTTTTCTATATCTAAAGCGCAGAAATTCTAAACTCGGTATGTAATCACTTATTTGAAGACAAATCGTTCTCTAATGACATCGTATATAATAAATAAGCTATACACAAATTCAGTCATAGCGAATACCAATACCGATTGAACGAAATTTTCTATCTGACAGATTCTGTCTGTTTACTAAGAGGAAGAAAATGATACAATCAAACCTGTGTTTTTGTGCGATCTTTTTTTTTTTGAGCAATCACGATTGCTTATTGCTTTCATTTGACTGTTTTGATGTTCCTATCATTTTATTTTCCCACCGCCACCCTCTGCAGCATCACCGTCGACCGGGTCCTCACGATGCTGCTCCTATAGCGAAAGCCGTCTCGAGGTTGCATCCATGTCCTACACACACGCGCATACATACACAACTACACACACACGCACGCACACACACACACACATACGCACACAAACACATGCACACACACATACATACAATTACCCACACATTCATGCCTGCACACAGACACAAGCACATACCTACACACACATACACATACCCCCTCACACACACATTCATACACGCAACTACCCACACACTTATGCTTGCACACAGACACAAACACACACGCCTACATACACATACACATACCCCTACACACAAACACACATACCCGCCACATACAAACACTCATGCGTACACACACAAACACACACGTCTACATACACACACTCGTGATTGCGAAAAACATAATTTGAATTCAAGATGTCAAAATTCAAATTAAATATTAATTTTTTTTTGTGCGAATTTGTTTTGCGCGGTTTATTAAAATTTCAGTGAGATTATCAAATGGCGAAATTATTTATAAAACGAGTGCGAGGTAGTATCCTTAAGTGACGACAGGGGCACCCCGATGGGAAGTCACTGCGATCTCCCAAAATTCCCTTATTCGGGAAATTTTGACCGACTATTCGGAAAAATTATCATCACTTGTTGATCAATCACGATTGCTTATTGCTTTCATTTGACCGTCCTTGATGTTGTGGTTCCTTTTTCAGCTTGGACCAGTTACACCAGCACCACCGCCCACCGGCCTCTGCAGGCGCGGCTCCGAGCACTGCCTCTTGGAATCCGTTTCTCCTGGTCGGGGTCTATGTCCTACACACACACGCGCTCATACAAACACACTCCTTCACACACAAACGCTCATGCACACAAGTCTTTACACACATACACACACACGCCTACTTGCATACACACAGGTCTACTCACACACACAAGACTACACATGCACGCACGCGTGCCTACACACACACACACGCCTGCACACACACTTACAACTATACACACGTAACCGCCCTGGATGAGAGGCAGGCTTGAGAGGACAGGAGCTGTTTCTAGAAACAATAGCCCCAATGAGTAGGGCCCTGTCGCAACTCGTGATTGCGAAAAACCTAATTTGAATTCAAAATTTCAGAATTCAAATTAATTTTGAAAATTCGAAAGGTTTTTTTTTTAAATTTTTTATTTTTATTTTGTTTTAAGATAAGTTTTTGAGTTATTTTCTACGTAAAACTTTTTTATGCGAATTTTTTTAGGCAGCCCCTATCCACTGCTTAAAAACGGATTTGGGTGTACAGTTTTTAAAACATTTCACAATATCTTATGTACTGTGTAATTACAGGTACCGTCGTTGCTTGTGACTGCTTGTCTGAGTGATGACAATTTGTAATTCCCATTTCTGAAGAACGTTTTGTCTTTTGGAGAAGAACTCAAGTAAAGCTACTTTAAATCTTCACAGCTTGGAGACTCTTTGGAAAATTTTAGGTCTAGGCTGAAAAATTCTTTCGCATCCACCACACTTCCCAGACATTGCACCATCAAATTTTTCTTTATTCACCAATTTGCAAATGTTTTGAGCAGGCAAAAAATACCAAAATGAAGAAGATGTCAAAACAGCATTCTTCGCTTTCAAAACTAAGGTGTTTTTAAAAATGGGATTTACAAATTGCCACCACGCTAACAGGGAGTCATAAAAAACGGTGGAAATTAAATTGTACTGCATATATTGTATTGACGATGCATCCAACATTTAAGTGCCAATTTTGGCGTTTTTGATGTTAAGAGTAAATTTAGTTATTTTTTGCAGTGCAAACTGTATAATCGTCTTACTTCGCAGTATCGTGTATTGCATTGTATAAACCTGTTATAACAAATGGCGCTATTGTCAAAATCCTATTACTTTAGACAACAACAAAAGACAATTTCCATTTTTTACAAAAGACAATTTCCATTTACAAAACATTTAAAATACAGTCGGAGACTCAGATAATGCACGGAAAACTATTTAAATTATAAGCAATAAATGCACTTATGAGTGATCAATTTTCGAAAGTTTTTAAAAATTACTTAAAGTTTTAATGGCGCCAAAAAAAAAAAAAAAAAAAAAAAAAAAAGACGATGGAAAAATTACTCTCCAATATAACTCATTAAAATTAAAAAAAAAAGGTAAGCGTTTTCATAAATTAGAGCGCATTTTTGAATTAATAAGGAAAACATTCCTAAATAGCTTGTGAACTACAGTACTCTTTTATTATTGTTTGCTAAGGAAAAAACTACTTTTCAAATCTATTAAAAGCAAATGACTTTCGTTTAAAACCTATTTTTATTCCAATCTAAAAACGAAGGAGAGTATATTTTGTTGGTATTATTATTATTTCTAAATGATTTTCTTTTATAGTGGCGCATAAAAAGTGTATTAGTTTCAGAGAGGCCAAACAAGAAAAAAAAAAAGAAATCCCTCTACATCTCATACACATTGGAAGAAAAATTAGGTGTTATTATAGTTTATTTTTGGACTCCCTTCATATTTATCCCTAAGTTATGGCAACATAATAATGTTACCATGACAACGAGGGCAAATTGAGAAGCTGGAATATGCCATCTCAATTCTCAAAGAGTTTCACTTTACTGGTGGCGTTCTGAGATAAAGCATCCAACTTGAGACAAAATACCAGTTAGTCACCTTCCAAAACACTTTTTGTAGTAAGCATTTTATTTACAAACAAAGCAAAATGTATTTATTTAACAGGAAAATAGCATATTTAAATAAAAAAACAGCTAATCAATTATCTAGTGAAATTATTGTCATATAGGAGCATCATGTATACCTGGAATTAAAAATACATTTGAGGCAGTGAGAAGCAAAGGGATGTAAGTGCCAAAATTAAAAATTTAGAGATAACCACGACAATGGTTGGTGAACCTCTCCTCTACTATCTTGGGGCAAGAGATAGATAGTACTAGTAGCCCTGGTGGGTGCTGCTGCACCACATGATTTAGAACAACTTTTCAATAATACCTGCCTAGTACCGTAACTATAAACACGTTTTGCTCAAAAAATGAAAATGGCCACTTACATCCCTTTGCTTCTCACTGCTCCACTAAACCGCGTATTTCGCATTCCGTGAACTAAAAAAATATTTTTTTTTTATCATTTGATAGTGCTATTTTTTTTATTCAGTCGAAATAAAAATTATTTTGAAGGACATTAAATGCCTGAATTTTTCAATTGATCTGTTGTAATTTATTATTTAGGACAGAAACGAATTTAAACTTAAAATAATAATAATAATAAAATATTCCTATAGTTAAGGGCTGAAAAAAAAAAAAAAAAAAAAGAAGTTTGACATTAGAAGCAAAATTTTTCCTTTTTAAAAAAATTTAGTGAAAATTGCTTAGTGCATGACTGAATGAGTAAAGGAAGTAAATTGTTCCACTTTGCCCCATCCACTTAGTCCCGCATGTACTTGACTGATTGTGCAAAATATTTAGAACACAAATATGCTTAATATTAACTAAATAAATACTGCACCGAATGTTAGAAGGTCCCAATTAATATTTAAAATGTTAACAACAAGAACTTTATCATTTGATAACTTAAAAAATAATTTTTGACTTTCAACAACTACAATAAGAGTATCAACTTTTGAAGATTGCCTGTATTTTTATATGCTTTTGTTTTCAGAGGTGATTTTTTTCCCCCGACTAGAATAGAGTATTACTAGATAGATGGCGCTAAAAGCTGAGAAAATATTTCACCATTTCACTTTGCCCCACATTCCCCTACTTAAAAATTGAATTTTGTTGTAATATATCAATTTTTATCTTCAACTTGTCAAATTTCCATGAAGGATGACCAAAGCTACAAAATGATATAAATTTAAAACTTACATCGATAAGAAATATAGATTACAGAAAAGGATAGAACCGAAAAACTTATTGCCTCAAAACTCTTGAGAGTTACTGTAGGTATGTAACAATAACATACTCTTGCATAACTTTAGGTTTGCTTCATTTCAAATTATGAAACTATGTGAAACGAATATCAAGCATTTATTATAAATTTTACTAGAAAATAAATGCAGAGAAGCTCAAAATATTCCGCACTTTTCTTCGGATGAAAATACAATCGTGATGGGAAGATAAGATCGTGATAAGAGGGATTGCGTGACCTTGAATCCACTACAAAGATTGCAATTCAGCTCAGCGATGGAATTTTAAAAATGTAGTTCATTTTAGTTTCATTCTTTGTTTCTGATAGCAACTTTAGAATAATTTTGCTAATCAGAGTTAAATGTTAGGGAAATGTGCGGTAAAGTGAAATAGTTAAAATGATTAACCTTCTTCAATTTTTTTTTCAAAGGACCCGGTTGGAAATTTGTTTTGAAAATTACAATAAACAAAGAAAGATCAGTACATTCTGCAATAAAACTAGCACTGAATTATTATTTTTAGTTTTTGGTAGCTAATTTGTGCCTTTAATAAAATGTGAAAAAATTCACTTTGGCCCATGTATGGGATAAAGTGAAAATTTATGGGTGAATAAAATATATGTCTGATGAAATGTTTTCTATTTGATTTTTCAAAATATTTTCATGAGATAAGTGATTAATTAATTAATAATGAAACAATAAATGAATGAATAAATAAAGTAATTACTACGTGAGAAGAAATAAATGCGTGAATAAAATAGTTAATGAGTGATGCGAATGAATGAATGAATATGTGAATAAATAAGTTAAGGAATGTAACTGAGTAAATTAATGAATGAAGGCTTAAGTGATTGAATAAATGTTGGAATAAGTAAACACACTGAACTATTTCCCTTTACTCCATTCATTTTGCCCTGTGCGCATTTGACAAATTGTATTAAACGTTTAAAATCAAAATATGCCTAATATTAGCTAAATAACTACTGCGCTGGTCATCGATAGATCTCTAATATTTAAAGTGTTAATTACAAAAGCTTTATCATTTTATAACAACAAAACCTATTTTTGATAAATCACAAAATGTTACATTATGTGTATCAAATTTCGAAAACGACTTGTTTTCTTGTTTGACTTTATTTCCCTTGATCTTCATTGCTATTTAATTTTTTAGTAGAATCAACTGTAAGTTTAAGACCATAGTTAAACTATTGCTACATAGGTGACGCTGCAAAGTTCGAACATATTTTGCCTTTTTAATTTGGCCCGTCTATTTCACTTTACCCCACATTCCTTTACCTTCCCAGGACTTAAGTAGATCACAGATGTAATTAACGGGGGAAATCATAAGTTGGAAGGAAAAATGAGGGAGGAAAAAAGTTTCAAATGCAAAAAAAAAAAAAAAAAAGAAAAGAAAAAAAAAAAAAATATATATATATATAAGCATTTTTTGGGCATTTACCGTTTGTTGTGAGTTCTCACAGTTTTGTCTTTTAAACAAAATCAATGTAACAGTATAAATGAGAAATATTGTCAATATTTTTCAACAACAGAATTTTATCATTCTTTCAATACTCTCGCAGTTTCAGAAACATTAAATTATAGAGCGCTTTGAAAGTTAAAGAGTGTAAATAAGTCTGAAGTATAGTGGAGGGTGGGGTACAGAGAGGCGCGGTGTACAGTGAGACAAAACTTTTCTTTTTTTTTTTGAATTCTTTAATTATAGTCGGGAAATGATGCTGGGTACCCATGCATCTACATCGATTGGCCGGGTGGATTCTGGGATATGAAGTTGTTGCTTGTGTTTGCACACAATCAAATGATCGTTATTTTTCTGATTTCAGGCAAGCAATGTTTTTTTAATGACTTACGCATGCATCGATTTATAACATTTTCTTTTATGAATTAAAATTACCCATTTGATAACTTTCATTGTTCTACCTATGAATCTAATTATCATTCAAAACATTTAGGATAGGTTCAGTAAGTTACCGCCCAGGCAGTGCTGATGAGTGCTAATAAGCACGAAACTGCAGTCCTCGGCTGGAATTGACTGAGCTGGCGGTGTATTTCATGTAATTAGGATAGGCTTTGAACGAATTACTTAAAATATTGAATTAAAAGGAAAAAGCTGTGTGGTATACAGTGAGACAGTCGTAGTTGGGGCAGAGTGAGACAGTCCCACTGTGCCCCATCTTGAATTCTAATTCGAAAGGGAAGGCTTTTTAAAATGTTTTTTATGATTTATGGGGTTTCTCTGTTGAAATACTTTATAGGTGTTTTTACTTCATCAAAAATGCGAATTAAACCACGTAAGTCGAAAAAAGAGACATTTTCTGACGATTCCATGAGAAATTCATTTGTAACTAACCTTTTGATTCCAAGTGGCATTTCAGACAACGTAGATCATAATAATCTGTAAATTATAGATTCAACTAATACAAATTAGCCCTCTTGCTCTAGTGTAACAGTGAGTGTTTTCTTAGGTTCTTAGAGTTTTAGAGGATAACCAAAAACCGAAGAGAGAAAAGGTTGAAGATTGAAGAAAAAGAGTGAAAGTGTCATCGCAATTGATGCTCCAGGAAAACCAATTTTTAGCAGAAAAAACACAAAAACTATAGAAATTTTTAAAAAATGTCAAAAATATTGAAAAAATGTAGACATACGAGGCGTGTTTTTAAAGTAAGTTCCGTTTTTATATAAAAAAGGAACGAGTACAGATAGAGCTAAGTAATTTAGTGCACAAAAATCTACCACCCTTACGCTATTTTTCGACATTGCTCCCGTGATTTTCCAAGCATTTGTCATAGCGTGGTACAGGTTTTTGTATACCTATTCGTACAAAGTTACCGCCCGTTTAGTCAACCATGAGGACTCTTACAGGGCTTTGGCTGGGGCGTTTTTGAACATCTTCTGGTGTGCCCTCACCTCGCCCGCAGCATTTTTCATTTGTTTCGGCATCTAAAGTCTTTCCAAGGTGGTCTGTGGCACAACAGCAATAATGAGCTCAGAGAACATGATATCCCATGGCTGACTACACAGGCGGCAATTTTCTATGAATAGGTATACAAAAACCTGTACCACGCTATGACAAATGTTTGGAAAATCACGGGAGAAATGTCAAAAAATAGCGTAAGGATGGTAGATTTTTGTGCAATAAATTTCTTTGCTCTATCTGTACTCGTTCTTTTTTTATATCAAAACGGAACTTACTTTAAAAATACGCCTCGTATTTGAAACACTTGAGGAGGTAAAAAGAATTAAAAGGAGGATCTGATATTTTATCTGACTATGTTAAAATGTACGAAAATCTATCCTCTGGGGTTAAAGGGTTGGATAGTGAGACACTTGAAGGAGACTTTGTTATGATAGAATTTGATATCAAGCAAAAATACTTTTATGTTGGAAATGATCTAATGGTACAGTAAAACTTGTAAAGTTGACCACCTGTCTAAGTTGACCGCCATTTTCAGGCACAGAATTAGATCTTTTCATATAATTCAACTTCTATAAGTTGACCACCTGCTTAAGTTGACCACTAAAGTAGTGCACCGCAAGTGGTCAACTTACGCACGTAGCTGATAACGATGGAGACTTTGTTTCTTGCGCAAAAGTAAAACCATTTTGACTATTGTTATTAGACCATTTGTACCAGACGTTGCATCCTTTCCGAATAAAACTATGAAGCACCATTTATACGATTCTGAAGGGACTGTATGACAGAAGCGTATAAATGAAAAAAAAAGTATGATAGGTTTACGTTAATGTGTATTAAATTCTGCAGGGACCAAATTAAAAAATGTATAAATGATAAAAACGTATAAAAGAGAAACGTATAAACGGTGCTTCAAGTTCTTGATAACAGCTCCTTCAAAAAGAAATGATACAAAGCGAAATCAATCTCTTTTGTGGTCTAAAAATTAAACTTTTATTTAGATGTACGATGAAAATTGAGTATTTTTTCGTTATGATTTAATTTTGATTTTAAACTTTGAACATGTTATGTTTCACTCAACCCTATGTACTGTCTCACTGTGCCCCACGCATAGGGCACAATGAGACAACATTTTACACCTTTCCTTTTTTAAGATTATATCAAAAATTTTAAATAGTAATGCAAATGTTTGTGTTTAAAATGTTTGTAGGTTAAGCTGCATCACAAACCTACCTTCAACATTTTCTCACAGAATCAAAATTTCCAAATTTCTTGAATTTAATCATTTTTGTCTCACTGTGCTTCACCCTCCCTTACTCTGAGAGGAAATATTCAACTCAAGGTTTGTCCAGAATTTTTTAGCCATTTTTCTCCAGGGTAAAAACATTACAGCGTATCGAAATGCAAAGAGCTGAAATGCTATCATTAAATCATTTTAAACAAATTTTTGCATTTTATAGGTCAAGATAATTTACCCTTTTCTTGCATCAATTCATTTTGCAATATTTTTTTTTTTGATTGAAGAAACTAAACTAATTAACAACGTCCACTTCATTAAGGGTTTTTCAAAAAGAAACAGTTTGTCGTTCTTGAAAATTAAAAACGTTCCTTGTGTGATAAACGAGAAATAAATTGCTTTCTCCAATTTTAAGGTTCTTTAGAAACGTCAAGTAATGTCCAAAGAAACAGAATGTTGACAGCTGTTACTATAGTAACAGAAGCTCCCACATCAATTTGCTTTTTCTTGGCGAGAAGATTTTATTGTCGTCCGCAGAAACCATGATTTATTTTCACTCTCGTTTTCACACGCAGAAAAGGTAAAAGGGGAGGAATGAAAAATAGTTTTCTTGTTCTTCAAGAAAGCTTTTTCATGTCTAACGTAAGCATGTGTAATTCTTTACTGCTGTTTCGTAAATATGGCGAATTACAAACGGTTTGTTTTATTAAAAAAAATAAAAACCGGAAATATTACAATGTAAAATCGCACAAATTTGCAGAGAACTGCATTCACGTGTTCCAGAGTTATAAGAAATTTTTTTTTCTCTACAAAAGAGTTGACCATATGGATGAAAAGGCATCCGACATGATTTATTCTTCTTTTTTAACACATGATTTAGGTCAACATTACAGCTGGAACCGTTATACAAACAGTTAACTGTTTGCAATATACCGACAGCCCGGTTATCCCATCTAGAGACTGCAGTTTCTTCCTTGTTATGGTCTCATCAGCCTGGAAGTTTCGCTCTCAATTTACGAGTTGAACCGCACCATGTCTGCGTACTCTCGCTGGTGAGATAAATTTACTTTATCTACCAGTTTGTAGCCGTTCTCAGCTTCAATACGATGACATCTGCCTCCAGCTCGATTATTCCCTATTCCAGACTAATGATTCCTAAAAAAGACGAAAGTACAGACTCTGGATGGGATTACCGGGCTGTGGGCATATTGCATGTAGTTCCACCTTAGCTCTAGCTTAAAGAAGTAACTTACAGCTTAAAAAATAACTGGTTCAACAAAATTTTGTGTTAAAAAACATTAAAACGACGCTAGCAATGAAACTTTCTGACAGGATATCAAGAAATCTTTGTCCGACTCCGAGAATTTCGGAGCTCAACTCCTGACTCCGACTCCTTTACCCCAAAACAAGTAAGACTCTGACTCCGCAGCCCTGGTTAAAAGTACATAAATTGTGGATTGAAGTTAGTCTGAACGACTGAAATTAAACTAAGGGCTTTTACGTATAGGGAAGTCATGCGACTAAAAGGTGCTAAGTTTTTACTTATGTCGCAAAGTGCTATAAACTGTTAATTTGAATTTCTTTGTTGGTTGGAATGAGTTAAATTCATCTTACGACAAGTAACAATAAGCTCTTTGCCAGGGCTGCGGATGGAGAGAAAATAACCGACTCCAGCTCCGACTCCGAAAATTTTGCAGCCTTCGACTCCGACTATTTTACCCCAAAATCAGTCCGACTATTACACCTGAAGCAGAAGCACTGGCAAATTTGCGAATTTTGAGGGAAAATGACCGACTCTGATTCTCTTGGAACTTTAAACCTTTGACTCCCGACTCCAATTCCTTTACCCCAAAATCATTTCGACTCCGACTCCGCAGCCCTGCTCTTTGCGGCTGTTCTTCTGCGGAGAAAGAACTCTTTTTTTTTTAATCACAGTTTCCTTTTTATAACTACTTGTCTTATTATTCCCAGCCATTGAAAAAATATAATGTTTTTCTTCAAATTGCAATCAACCCTAATTATGTACACAAAATGTTGATTTTGATGGTGTTACTGTATTTTGTCGAAATTTCAATCAAGTCAGCTGTTGTTCCGGGTTTCTTATTAGGATGGTGTTGGAAAGTCACTCCACATCTCCCACCAAAACCGAGAAGGTCTTGTTACTATTCGGGGAAAAAGTGGAGGAGTTGTCTTCAGTTGTCCCAGCCATTGACGACGAATTCATTTATAATTCATAAATTTCACTGCATAAGAAATTTATAACTCTGATTTAAATACAATTTGTGTAAAAAAACTTTTTTTGGGCAAAATTTGTAAAGAAGTTTAAAAATCTAGTTTCAAAAGTGAAATCATATCTGCATAATTTGTAGCGATATTTTTTGCATCATTTCAATTGAGCGCAATTTTAATCCAGATTAAATTTTAAAATTAAAAAAAAAATACATCAGAGCGAAATTAATGCTTTAATTTTTGTAATCCAGCAAAAGCTCTCCCCTTCATCTTCAAAATCTTGTTTGAAGCATTACATGAGTTCACTGCATAATTACGTTTCAGCCTCAGTGCGGAAAACCCTGAAATGAGGGTTATCACAAAGTTTTATAGCTTGTAAACAGAGTTTGAAAGTAGGTACGTGTATTCACCAGGGACAACTCTTCCGTCGAGTTGCATTTTTATGCTCCTCACATAACTACGATTACGAATAAAATGAATTATTCACCCTCGGGAGAATCTTAATCGATATCGAATCGGCCTATGTTTCCTCTTCGCTTCATGTTAAAACAAGAAGCAATCCGTGCTGAGTACATCGGTGAGATTTTTCTCTTCATTTAAATTACATTTGAAATAGTTCTTCAGAAGTCCTTTTTAATTATGTTATTAAGATGAGATAGGATCAGTTTTTCTGCATTTAAATTTTGAAGAAAAGAGAACGTGAAAAAACTGGAGCTATATATATATATTTACTTATTGCTTTAAATCAACTAATGCTCAAAAAAAAAAAAAGGGATCTGAAGACTAATATTGCAAGGAAACTATTCGACACGTGCGAAGCATTTTGCGCTCGACAAAAAGAGTTCAAGGTCTCGATTTTTTAAGTTTCTTGTTTTTCAATAATAATAAAAACGTGACTTTATTTTTCGCTGATAGAAGTGAAAAATCTTTAAAACGATGTCTCACTTTTGAAGTTTGATGAAGCAATTAAAAAACTTTATGGCATGCCCCCACCACCCTTCCTGAAAAAAAAAGCACCTTTGAGATAGTATAAGTGATTCTGTGATTTACCATGATAAAATAAACATTCTCTGCACCCCTCCCCGATTTCAAAAAAATACAACTCAGGTTTAGAATCCTTCTCCGAATGAGTTAAAATTATATTTTCGCCTGAGGAAAATTAGTCATTTTATAAACTACATTTTCTTTCCTGTGAGATAACCTTACCAGCTCTTACGAACTCCATCTCAGGCTGCTCTACAGTAAAGCAAGCCTACTGAGAATCAACTTATATGTATTCTTTGTTCTTTTAAGGAACAAGAGACTTCTTTTTCTTATCATATTCAATTTGCAAACTAATAATTTTGAAGATCAAAAGCAAAGTTTCGTCGACTAATAAAAAATGCTGGCCACTACAGAAAATCAAAAAAAAAAAAAAAAAAAAAAAAACCATTTTATTCACCTTTTGTTTAATTGGCGAGAAATTGTTTTGTGAATAACAGATAGTATTTCAAGCTCATTTTTTGGCGCAGGAGCCTATCTAGGCTCCTGCGTCAAAAAACCGGAAGGAAACTACCAACCAATCAAGTTTGATTTTTAATACTTAATGCTCAAGGAACGTACCCACCTGGTGTTTGAGGCTATGTAACTGACTATGACATAGCTCCATTTGATCCCTTTAATTCTTTCTTAAACATCGCAGACTGAATTTATTATTAACATTAAAAACAAGAAATTAATTTTTTTTTTTGATTAAAATGTAACGCTCAAAGCATCACAATTTACGATTTCAAGACAAAAATATGTTGAAATAACAGAACTTAACTTTTTAATATTTTCATACGAATTTTTTAACTGATAAAACTTATGTTTTGTTGAATTTTGTAATTAGATTCTTCTGAAATTCTACTCGAGATGAGAGTTGGAATAATTTCTTAACGAGCAATTATTGGGGAAAAAACTTGGGAAGAAATGTATTCTTTTAAGAGAGTTATTTTAGAAAGATGAAATGTTCATTTCTGGAAAAATTCAAGCAATACAAAACGGAAAAGAGAAAGAAAGAAGAAAGATAGAAGTCTTAATTAAAATAATTTTTTTAAAATAAGATACTAAAAAACATTTTTTTTTTAAAGTTTGAAGTAATTTTTATTCTTTGGTAATGAGCTTTTAACTCTGAAAAGGTCGGGATCGGATTATTAAGCAACATAACTAAACACAGAAGCTGTTTTAACGATGAACGCTTTCACTTCAAATCAAAAAGTTGTAAACACTCGTTTTGAACACCTTTTGAACACCCTTTGAAACACGTTTTGAATACGGACACTTTGAAGCACACATTTTAGAATAGCTTCAAAAAAACTTTTAAGAACTTTTACTTGGTTTAGCACACTGTTCGGAACGCATTTCAGAAGATTTTTAAAACACTGACACATGCTCCTTCGTATAGAACTCTTTTTTTAATGTTCAGAGAACACCTACATTTACCAGATCCCTTACGTTTTTACCTTTTCCTTACTTTTGGAGACTGGGACTCAATACTTTGGTAGCTAGTTTCAATGAAATGGTCGCCCTTATGCGACTGGCGACCGCTAATCTAGAGCTTTAGTTTCTTGTGTCACTCTCAAGCCCGGGGGAAGATTTGGGTGTATTTAGTACCTCTTCACTCCTATCAGTTCATATCATCTTACGTTGATCAATTTTTCATTATTTTCGAAATATAGCGTGCCTGAGAGAGATCTTTGTGATTCTCAAAATGAATAACAAAAATACCAACAGGTGAAACGTAATACAGTTTGCTGAAAAATAATAAAGAAGTCTAAGAGTTTTATTTACAGTAACTTAAGTCTGTACGTGAGCTGCACACGCAGAATGATGAGTTTGTCCTCGCCCCCCCCCCCCAAAAAAAAAAAAAAACAGGAGTTACTGAACGTTTACAGTGTGAAAAACAGTGAGGACTGCTAATTGCAACCTTTTCTTGACCTCAGGCAGTTTTATACTAGGAAAAACTCTTCGATTTCTTTATTCTTTCCCAGCAAACTGCATTCCATTTCATTCGCTAGTATTTTCGTTATTAATGTTTTGAGTAATCAAGATTTTTCTCGGACATGCTGTGCCATACTACTTTTGTTTTTTCCAAGCAAACGATATTAGGAAATGATTCCTCCTCCAAAAAACAAGTATTATGTTGTGTATGATTTTCTTTCCTTTGGCTGATTTATCTCTCAAGAAAGATCTTCCGTATTAACATGCCAGAAATAAATGGTTAAAAAAATACGAATAAGCTAAAATAGTCAGCTATACATAAAAAAATAAATAAACAAACAAATTCAAATGATAACATTCTAACTATTTAGCTTTAGCATTTAAAATCCAAATGTGTTGAATCAAAACACTTTTTTTTGTGCCTTTGTATCCGAATCCTTTGCATCGTTTGACTCCAAATAGCACCATGGGTGATTTTCCAAAAAACTTGATTTTTTCCAATCACAAATATTTAAAAAATAAAAATATTTCAAAAAATCAGAAAAATATCATATCTACTATTTGTTGGAAACTTATTAAGGGAGAATTCACTTTAGCTATGCTACACCCCTCAAAACAGGGGATCAAATTTTCACACACCAGGAGAGTGACGAGCAGTAAGTTTCATCGAAGGTTATCAAAAATCTAATAAATTAATAGAAAAATAATTGTAACCTAAAGCAAAAAGTATGTTATTGCATGACAAAACAAAATCTATGTAAAAACTCACTTAACGGACACTCCCTAATAACAAACACTTCTCCGAGTCCCGGTCCCTTTATACACATTTTTCTATAGTATTCGCTCTGAATCAGGGCCGAATTTAGCTTCATGCCGCCCCCTCCACTTACATGATTTATCCAAGGTCAATTTAAATACTGAAAAGCACTTCTTTTCAGGACGCTTTAATTTTCACGAGCCCGTCGTAATAGAGAAAATTTAAGACTCGCGAAATACTTAAACTTTATTTATTGTAATCAAATTTTGATTCTGTTAATAGTAAATTCACAAAATATTCAAAACGCGAAATCACCGATAGCTTTATTTTCGTGAAAATATGTATATGTATGTACTCTTTACAGGAGCGGATACAGAAAAATCTTTTGGAGGGGACCCGTTAAATTGAATAGCGCCCCCCCTTCCACACACACACACACATTCGATGTTTCATAACATAGTTTTCATGACTTCATTTAAAAATTCTTTTATATATATATGTATGTATATATATATATATATATATATATATATATATATATATATATATATATATATATATATATATATATATATATATATATATATATATATATATTTTTTTTTAGGATTCCTTTAGGTTAATGAATCTACTTCTATTCTAAGTACATGAATATTATGTTGCATTAATATACGTTGAATGTGGACGGAAAACATCTTTATCGTTTCAAGTCAATTAAATACTAAACCCAATATAATGTCACCGAGATGCTATACAATGAGCGGGGTTTTAATTTGGAACATTGTCATAATTTTTATAAAACGAGGGCAAGGTTATTAGATAAACCCATACCTCATTTGAGTTTTTACAAATTAAATTACATTTTAACTATAAAATTTTATTTGCTTAAGAAAGTTATAACTTCATAGCATATAACTTTTCTTGAAGAATTCAGAAGCTATTTATGTGAATTTCAAAGCAGTTGCTGATTTGTTTTTAAAGCCATGATACAGTTGAGATAACGCATTGATACTACATGCCGTTTCCATTAATAATCATGGTTTTTTCAAGAAACCACGTTATGATTTCTTTCACTTTGCATAGCTTGATAAGCTGAAAATGAAATCTATTATTTCGCAAATAGGTTCCTGGATCAAAATGACTCTTTTAGGTGCGCCTACACATTTTTTGAAAAAATGCTAATTATTGATTCTATCAAAGAAGAATTAGTGAACGAATCGCGACAATATGTTCCCTTGAATTGAAACTAATGAGTTAGTTAAATGTATGCTGCCAATCTAGGCTTCTGACTCCAGTATTACTTCTTTAGTAAACAAAAATGCTTTTGTTCAAAATATACTGTGTGTGTGTTCTTTTTAATTTCCAATATATATTTAAAAAATGCAAAAGAGAAGTCGATCAAAAAATAATGAATAAAATTGTTAAATTAATTCATCCTTTTTTGGGGGAGGGAATGAGGGCACGGGCCCCCTGCCCCCCCCCCCAAATCCGCTACTGACTCTTTATACTTCTTATAGTAATGTCGTGCATACACCCCATGTTTTTCCTTTTAAATATTGCAAGTATTTTGATTGCTATTAAAATTCGCAATCACAAACTTTTCAGGCAATCTGTAAGGCATCCTAAATCTCTATTGGGCTTTAAATCTGCACAAGAGGCTAAAAGAGTTTTTTTAAATTCTTTTTAGTTCGTTTCCAAAGCGTGATGAATTCAAAAACTGTTTATTATAATTATATTCTGCCTTTTAGTATTTGTGTAGCTAAAATTTTGCATTCGATTTGAAACACTTTCATAAGACGTTGACAACGGCATTTAAATTGGCAACAATAGAATTTAGTTCATTTTTCGTTTACAGTGTAACCGAGAAAAATTAATTGAGCAAAAAAAAAAAAAAAAAAAAAAAAAAAAAAAAAAAAAAAAACACCGTAATTTCAAAATCATTTGGTTTACTTCCTTTTTTTTCAATTCAATTGCGTATATTAAAACTAATAAATTGTGGCGTTTTAAAGCGTCTCCTACAGTATACAAACAATAAACAATACATATTAAAAATTTAAAAAATATTTTTATTCGTTCTACAAATAAATGGACAAAACAATATTTAAGGAATAAAATGCTTAAAAAAAAAAAAAAAAACGCAGAAGGAGATAATGGTCACTCAGCCCTTGCAGTTGCCATCTGGCTGCACATAGTCTTTTTAAAGAAACCAGATGTTATGTCTGTTTTACCCGAGGCTAAGGACCTTCTTTGAGTGAAGGGAAAGAAATTCTTGGAAGGTAAAGATCAAAGTGTATGTTTTCTATAGGGGATGTTCTCCGTTCTTGGCGCAAGCTAAAAAGGAAACTGATTGCCCATTACCGGAAGTCTGTCACACCGCATTTTCTGTGGTTTCGACAATTACCGTCAAATCCGCTGACAAGTTAGGATCAGTTATGTTTTTTTTTTTTTTTTGGGGGGGGGGGAGAACTGATGTTTTATTTTCAAGAATAATAATTTAAAAAAATGAGATTGAAGCAAAATTTGGCGCCCCTAAAAGATTGCCCTCCTAGGCAGCTGTCTACTCTGCCTATTGAGAATTTGAGCTCTGCTATGAATACCTTAGACTCCGAATAATGGCTAGTTATTTATTTAAAAAAAAAGGAAAAAAAAAAACATTTTTCTATTGCTATGCTAAAATTCTAAACCAGTAACTTAACAATTTTCACATTAAGTTCTAGTGTTTGTTATTTCGAATTATTTTGTTTAGAAACGTATTTACCTAATTCTTGAAAGTTGTACTCTAATTTATCTAAATCAGAAATTTAAAGCAACATTATTTATCTATTCGAGCAACATTAAAATTAAAAAAAATGTATATATAACCAAGAAATCTCTTTTTGAAAAATTCGTCTGAACAAGAAAAAAAAAAGAAAAAAAAAAGATTAAATAAATAGAATTTTTCTACTGCTTCATTTTTTTATTTATCGTTTGCCAAATTCAGTTTTTTTTTCATTATAATCTTATTTTCTAAATAATGTTTTGGAAATAAATTATATTCTACTAGACGTATTACCAGTGCTTTATAAATAATGCTAGGAGAGCGACTCTTTTTTGAGCCAGGAGTATGACATTTTGCGCCAGGAGCATGACATTTTTTCTGCGCCAGGAGAATAACATTTTCCGTGGAATTTGCCTGTTACGTAAGCCCAGTATTATGATTAAGGTAAATAATGTTATTTTCTATTCTAATCTCTTAATTCAACTACACACTATGAGTAGAATTTTTTTTCTTCTTCCATTTAACACAGAAATGTTGTCCGGGTGAATGACAGCAAAAATGTTAAATACTCCTTTTTGAACTTTAAAGTTTTAGTAAGAACAACAGACAAATCATATTTACAAAATACTTAAGGAATCCAACAAAATGATGATAATAAATAGTGTTGTAGTATAGCAGATTAAAAATTCCTTTTTTTTTAAAACTCTGTAATAATTGAACTCATTTCCAGGACAGGTGAATGACATGAAAACCTGGGGACAAACTTAAAAATGATATACCTTGATTATTTAGATATTTAAATTTATGTAAATAATTAAATTTATTTAAAGAACGTTATTTTACACCTTTAAGTATTCGTAATTTAGTACTACAAATTAAATTTGTGGAATGTTGATGTAAAATATTTAAATAATTTAAGTATATTAGAGAAACGAATGGGGACACGCCAAAAGAAAAACTTTCTGGTTGTTCAAAAAAATTGTAGGAAAAAATAAATGAGTTATTGTTTTAATAAGAATGGAATAGTATCGGAACTGTTATTTTGTAACTATTAAAAAAAATCTAGTTCAAACAATCCTTGTGGTATGATTAAAGTGAAAAACCAACGTAAAGAAAGCACAAATTGTGAAGAAAATACAGCATATAGCTATTTTAAGGCTACAATGGAGCCTCTTCATCAGTGCAAAAAGCTCATCAATACAATCGAAAGTTGCGAGAGAGCTGATAACAACCACGTGGACACTGGTATTTATACCAAAGAGAGCCAACCAATAGGGGTTCAGGACACAAGAAACAAACAACCAATCAGCAAACGGCATGTCAACCCCAGGTTCGGAGCAAGTGGGAGAGACAGCCAATCAGAAGCCAGGAGACAAAACTAGTAAGAGAGAACGAAGAAACCGGAAAAGCAATTATAGAAATTGCTTTCAAATGTCATGAAAAAATGGAGTGCTGAAAAAATCACTGACAAGAGAATGAGAATTTTTCCAAATATAGTAAGCTTTCCAGAAATCGAGGTCATAAACCGAAGAACATTTACAATTAATCTTTGCAGATGAAAAATCAAAACAGTGCCCAGAAGTCAAACAATGCTGAGCGATGGAAGAACGAGCAAGTTCTTTATGTTTAACATAATTTTCGTGCTCTTTCAGTGACGTTTTTTTTAGTGACGTTGTCTCTACCACTTGCTCCGAGCCTGGGGTTTAAATGCCGTTTTTTGATTGGTTGTTTGTTTCTTGTGTCCTGAATTTCTATTGGTTGACCCTCTTTGGTATAAATAACGGTGTCCACGTGGTTGTTATCAGTTCTCTCGCGACTTTCGGTTGTGTTGGCCCTCTTTTCGCGCTGATGACGAGGCTCCATTGTAGCCTTGAAATAGCTATATGCTGTATTTTCTTCTCAAATTGTGCTTTATTTACGTTGGTTTTTCACTTTAATCATATTGTAGCACAAAACTTATTTGATGATTTTTCATTTAATCCTTGTGTTAGACTTCTGGGACATAATATTGTTAGGATTTTGGAGAATCCCCCCACATTTATCAAGATTCACCTGCTCTTTTAAGCTATGAGAGTTAAATACTAATTGGCACAAGCTCCTATTGTGCTCATATGTACATAAAAGTTTAAAATATATATATATATATTTCTTTGAGATAAATCAATCACGATTGAGAGGAAAAACATTAGATTGCTTTTTTTTTTCTTTTTAAAGCGGCTGGTTCTAAAAACTAATCAGCACAAATAAAATTCAGTTGCATCTTGAATTACTTTTGTTTCCGGAGATACTGAGCCCACGAGAAGTATTGACCCCACACATACACTCACAAACAGACAATTTCAAAAAAAAAAAAAAAAGGTTGAGCCGTTCTCCAGCGTCCAGTTCAGATATTGTTTTTCAGAAAATACTCATAGCCCTAAAAACAATGTCATTTGCATACTTGACTCTGCCTTTAAATAAGTAAGAAGTTTTTTGCGCACTCAAAATTCATCGAGTATTGTTGGGGTGAAAAGGCTTAAGATTATTCACACTTGCCGTTTTCATCACTGCTTTCGTTATTTTTGTTTCATCTGCTTTAGATTGAATTTCATCTACAGTGTCCTTGGGAGTAGGTATGTCTCGAAAATGTTAATATAGCCGATGACGTCATCACTTGTTCTCAGGATGTATGACTCATCATTCATCATTAACTGCAGGTTAACTTCAGAATGTTGAAGGCATTTTTCCAAGAAATAACTTAAACTGACCTGGAAGGTACTGATTACAGCAAAAAATGTATTTTGAATTCAAAATATAAAATTGCATAAAAAAAATTTTAAAATATAAAACAAGGCGCGCTAAAATACATTACCGCGCTAACTCGCATTTTATTCATACACTACTGGTACCCGCACGGTTTTTCCCGTACTTGAAAATTGAAAGGTCATTTGGTTTGCCTGTATATTTGCAAATAATGGATGTTGACTTTCTCGCCAATTTGCTACTTTAAGTTGCTCGCCCCTGTTACCGTTCCACGTTATGATAATTTGGTAATTTACTCGTCCACGTTGTAATAATTTGGTAATTTACTCGTCACGTTGTGATAATTTGTTCGGAAAAATGTTCTTAAAATTGGAATAGAAAAAAAAAAAACGAATTTTCGAAAAATTGCTTCGAGGTGCACACCCCATGCTACAAACTAATTCTGCGCCAAATGTCGTGAAAATCGGCCGAACGGTCTAGGCGCTATGCGCGTTACAGAGATCCTGACAGCGAGAGAGATCCTGACTGAGAGATCCAGACAGAGAGACTCAGACTTTCAGCTTTATTATCAGTAAAGATTACGTACATCCCAATGGCAGTCTGAATTAAGCTAAGTCCGGTTTAATAGGGTACGTATTAATGTTGTTTTATTGTATGATGTTTAATGAAATGTCCGGAAATATCTTCAATACGTAGTCTGTACTAATTACTATGTGAGTAACATAAAAAGGTGGAATTAGCAAGAGCAACAAAGAATTAATTTTCAGCCATGCTTTGAATTAGTGTCTTTAGTTTCAATCTTTTCTCTAACGTGCTACATAATAACGAATAAGTTACATATGAAGAGGAAAGAAGGAAATAATTTTAATCACTTGAACTATTCGCTGAACAAATCGGAACCTTGGAATCATAGTGAGAAGAATTTGATTAAAAAAGATTTGAAGCTGGTGAAGTTTGATTGCTACTTCTATTTGCAGTTAGTTCACTCAACATTTAATATTATATACTAGAATCAATTGCAAGAAGTAACATTTAGTACGGCAAAGAAAAAACAAGATTGAAAGAAGGAAGGAAGAAAGAGAAAGATTAGAGGATTTAAAGGTCGATATATCACCGCTTTGAATAATTAAGATCGGGTAATTTTAGTTAAGTAGATTTCCGCAATTAAATATTTTTTTTTCTACGAAAACTCAGAAGTTACCGCAAAGTATTTTACATAAAATAAAATCCTCCGCTTCTACTTAATGCGGTAGCTTCAAGCTATGTTTTTGGCCATTTATGGCTGATTGAAAGAACGTTTTGCATAGAAGAAAGAGAGAGAGAAAGGAAAAAAAATGTGAAAATCCGCTTAAAAAGAGAGAGAAAAAAAACACACACACTTCATCTACTGGTTCCGTATTTGGTTTAGTGACTGAAAAACATAATGACAGGTTAAATTTGAAGTATATTTTTTCCAAAAGCATAAAAAACTACATTTTCATACAAATCAATATGCTTTTGATTGTGGTTCACAGAGTGGAGTATCTAAAAATAGACGCATGAAATTTATTCTCAAGCTTGTAGTTTAAGCCCATTGTTCTTCAGGAACTTAATGTAGAATTAAATTATGCATTTATCTGTTGATTGGAGTTAAGTTGCCCAGTATATTTTTAAGCCTACCCAAAACTCAAATAAGCAAAAATAAAACCGTCGCTGTTTTTGAGATGGTTCTTCTTTCAAAAATAAAGTACAGCTGAATCATATTTGACCATAGCTTATGAATATTACAAAAACTGTAGAAGAATTGGGTTGGAAACAACGTTTCGACAATAATCAATGATTTTTTATTCGGGAAATGCCAAAGTAATTAATGTCTTCACGCAAACAAATAACTCTTTTTTCTATTATATTACTGCTGCTCGTAACTACTTTATTACAAAAGTTTAACCACATTTAACGAATGAATTAATTTTTACAGCATTCCCATACAAATTAATATGTGTTGTATACCTTTAGCATCCTTATGATTTGTAATGTTTTTAACACAGAATGAGAAAAGAGCAAAAAAAAGGGGGCGGCATTAACAAAAAGTATTCCATATTACACAAAACTATAAAATATATTCTACACAAATCAAGAATTAATTTTCATAAAAAGTGATGCTTAAATTTAAAAATATAATTGTAAAAAAAAAAAAAATGACAAAAATTATCGCAAAGGGGAAAGAAAAATGACCTCTTATCTAGTGTTGTAATTTCAAACTGTTTTTCTCCTTTAATCGCACTATACTGCATTTCTGTAATTTTATTCTTTGTCTCTGTAGTAAAAAAAATTTATCATCATTCACGCTTTATGCATTAGTAGTGGTACCCTCACGGCTTTGCCCGTAGTAAAAAATTAAAAGGTCATTTGGTTCGCCTGTACATTTACAAATAATGGATGATGAATTTCTCGCCAATTTGCTATTTTAAGTTGCTCGCCCCTGTTACCGTTCCACATTTTGATAGTTTGGTAATTTACTCGTCCACGGAATGATAATTTGATCGGTAAAATGTTCTTAAAATTAGAATATAAAATGAACAAAATCGAATTTTCGAAAAATCGCTTCAAGGTGCACACCCCTATGCTACAGGGGCGGCATTTCACCATTTCATTTGGGGCGTCGAGTTTTTTAAATATGTATAACCCAAAGCGAAACCAAACACACATTAGCTAACAAGAAGTTGTCATAAAATCGGTTTAGTATGAATAAAATTAGTGTTTAGAAACAATTAAAATTTTGATTCATTGACTAAAAATTTATCATACAAAACATCTCGCTGATAAAGATTTTATACCTTTTGGAAAAATTATAATGCATGATCCATGATTTTTCGAATTCGGAAGAGCAGGGAATCGTGTTACTAATCTATCAGTGCCCAATGTCGTGCTGTTTTGCCAGTTCAGCTAAATAGAAAAGGTATTTTTCCCCCTTTGTGCCTCGAAAATATTTCTCTAACCTCCTGAGACGCAAAAAAAAAATCTTTCTCTACTAGCTGAACCGATTGTAATAGTTAAAAAATAATTGAAGTAACACAAAGTTATGTATAAAAGCACTTTTTATATCTTGCTCTTCAAAATCGCCCATGCTACTTCTAAAACTGTGAGGGGCTTAAACTTTTCATCACTGAATAATCTATTCATGTCGGTGCTCGCAGCTTCAATGAGATATCATCTGCCTCCAGCTCTGTTATTCACTATTCCAGCCCATAATAAGGACGAAATTGCAGTCTCTGTATGAGAAAACCATTCTGTCGGTATATTGCTTGTAATTGTTCTTTCCTCATGCTAAAAATTTTACTCACAGTTGAAACATTTTATTTTTCGTTTTCAAAATCCAATCCAAATAACCATAATCCCAGCCAACCATACAGAAAAAAAATTATCATCAAATTTTGTGTTAATTTCATTCGAAACTGAATATATTAATTCATACAAAATATTCAAAAATCAATGTTTGACTTCACATCATCATGTGGATTTTTGTCACTTTTTTTTTTGCGCCTCTTTAAAATTGGCTAGGAGGAAGAATTTTTTTTTTTTTTTTAAATTTCACGATTGATTGAAATGTACACACAGATCAATTGTAGATTGAACTATGGTTTGAATAGTCGAGTAGCGGATTGAAGATATAGATTTTGATAGAGTAAAGCATTTTTCAAAAACCTTTTCCCGATACAAACAAATTGGATAAAAATTCAAACAAATTCATACATGCTAAAGGGCATGAGCTTTTTCATCATTGAAAGAATCGTTTTGCAATAATTCTTCCAGTCGTCAAATCACTGCTTTGAAGTTATAGAGAAATGGTTTTATCGTTTTAACTCTTGAAGATTATCTTGTGTCACTCCGCGATTGCATAATTATAGAGCCCCATAAAAGGTATTTGGTTAATATGTCTTTTTTTTTTCAATAATCACATGCATTTTGAAGAAGTTTCTATGAAAACATTATAGTGTATTGAGCAGCTGAAACGAGTTTCTAGCAGAAGAAAGCAATGAACACTCATTAAATAAACATACACTTAAAAAATGAGCGTAAAAGTGAATGTAAAATATCAAGGAAATTTCTTGTGAAAACCATGCTGCACACCATTTTTCACGAGCCTCTCATATTGGACATACCATCGTAACACTGGGCACACAAGTGTGAAATATTTAGCCTATATGAGGCAATGTCGTCTTTAGTTAAAATTAACCATGATTTTCTATCAGTTTTCCATGTTCTGAAAAAGCCGAAAATACTTCATGAATTTCTAAGTCATCATCCAAATAACGAAAAACACTTCTTCTAGTCTGAGAATGTGTCGAGTTTCATCAAATAGTTGCTGAGAACCAGCGAGATTTCCTTTAGTGAACATTTATTTCCGACTTAAGTAAATTGAATTCACCCATTTTCTATCATTCTGCACAAAAAATTTGGGGGTGCAACCGCCCCCTCTTGACCCCCCCTATTTGCCGCCCCTGCTATGCTACAAACTAATTTTGCGTCAAATTTCATGAAAATTAGGCAGAATGGTTTAGGCTCTGTGCGTGTCACAGAGATCCAGACATCCAGACAAAGAGACTTTGAGCTGTATTATTAGTAAAGAAAATAAACTACATATTTTTTCAGAATCAGGCGATTGAATTGAATTTCGTAGTTTAAATTATCTATTTTTATTCACTTAATAAATGGTTGAAAATGATTCCATAATTGAGAGAAATACACTAGTTAACAGTTAATATTTATTATAACAGTTAATATATATTAACAGTTATTATTGTTAATATTTCTTTTAGCATCTTAACATTTCAATTTTATTTCAATTATGTTTAAGCGCATAATATACTTTATATCAGGAAGATATTAAAAGAATCCTGCGCGCTATAGGCTTTGCCTCTGCAATCCTTTTCCTTTTTCACTAACGCCGTCATCAGCTAAGTTTGCCTGCGCAAACTTCTCAGCATAACCAAAAACTGGCACCCATTTCACTAAAATAATAGATCAGTAAAGAATAAGAAAGGAAATCTATCCGAAACCACAGTTATCAAAACAAAAGCTCTCTTTTTGAGCCTAGCAAGTGCTGAATAAAAGTTAAAAAATAATCTTGAGTTAAAAATGCTTGAAAATAATTTGATGAAATTATTTCCATTAAATCTTATCTTTAGAAAGAGCAAAATGTTTTTTGAGGGATGATTAAAGAGAATTTCTGGAAACCATATTTTAATGTTCAACTCTTCAAAGGCAATTCAATTCCTCCTCGACATGCGAAGAAAGTACGTTAATCATCTCATGTACTCATATTTCAAGAGTTTTCAAATGTAATTTGGACGAATAATCAAAGAAAACGAAAACTTCGAAGACTTCTATTCCGCCTGTAAAACCCTTTTTTTTTTCACTTAACTTTAATAAGCAACTTAATTTAATGAGCTAAAATAACTAGAGTCAAGTAAAAACTATGTTTCCTATGTTAAAAGAAGTGAAAGACAAAAATGTGTAATTGAAGAATATGGATGGATAAGGAAGGATTTTACTTACATTGCTATAAGGTAGACTAACATTTTATAAAAGTTATTGATGGAAAACGTACAAAGTAATAAATAAAGTCATGCTTTCGTTTCACATTCAAAAATCAAACCGTTGAGTACTAAAATTACTTCTAGACTAGTACTGAAAGGAAGATAAAATATAAATAAAATGGCGGCACTAAAATTTTTTGGTTTCCGAAAAGAAAAAAAAAAGTATAAATTCGAAAAAAAAAAAAAAATGCACGAGTTTATATATGTTCAGAAAGAGCCCGATTACATTCACTGAAAAAGCAATTTATTAACACATGTAAGATACCTCCTATTTTAATGAAGATGTCGAAGTTGCTTTGGGCCGCGTTTGCTTTATTTTGCGTTTTTCCTCTCTTGTTCTCCACGGAATGCTTTACTTTTGGTTTTTCAGCAAACATTTAGTAGAGGAATGTGGGGGGCAAAGTGAAATGGTTAAGATGACTGAGCTTTTTCAAAATAAAGTAATTGGAAAATTGTTGAAAATAACAGTACAAAAAGAAAGAACGTCGTATTTTTTAAATAAAACTTTCATTAAAACATTACTTTTAATTTTTGGTAGTAATTTGGAGACTTCAAAAAAAAAAAAAAAAAAAAAGTGGAAAATTTGCACTTTTTTTTTTCTTAATGGGGCAAAGTGAAAAATGAAATATTTTTGTCATGAAATATTTTCTATTTGATTATACGAGTAAAAAGTATTTTTGATCAAATGAATCTGTAAATAAAATTCTGAATGAATAAATGAAAAGAAAATAGAACAATAAACGAATAATTAAATTAATTAATTAGGTAATATATGAAGAGAAATAAATGAGTGAATGAATAAGAAAATAAGTGAATGAATAAGAAAATAAGTGAATGAATGAATAAATAAGTGAATTACTAAATGAAGGAACGTAAATGAATCACTTAACAAATGAATACGTAAGTGTTTTATTAAATGATTGAGTGAGTAAACAAAATAAGATTTGCCCCGCATGTACTCGACTACTTGAGCAAAATATTTAAAGTACAAATAAGCTTAACATTAACTAAATAAATATTGCACCGCATATCAGAAGGTCACAATTAATATTTAAAATGTTAATAACAAGAACATTATAATTTTATAATATCAAAAATAATTTTTGACTTATAACAAATATTACAATAAGAGTATCAATTTTTGAAAATTGCCTGTATTATCTTATACTTTAATCTTCGGTGGTATTTTTTCACGACTGGAATAGACTACATGTGCAACTACATTGTTAAAATATTACCAGATAGGTGGCGCTAAACGCAGAGTTAATATCTCACCTTTTCACTTTGCCCCACATTCCGTGCTTCGGCGAACATTTGCATTTGACCCACAGTAAGAATCTCAAAGCAATGCATATAACATTTTGAATGTAGGAGATGTAAAACGTAACCTACACACATAAAGTAAAGTGCAACAGAACAAAACCGCGACCAAACATGGAGAATGATGCGGAATTATTTTCCCTCGATGCAACATCAGTTCGATAATCAAATGTAAGATGATATCACAAGGAAAGGACTTACCTGCATTGGAGCTCAGCTCTTGCACTTCTTTTCAATTTTATGGGAATTTTTACATATTAAACGGAGTGCAGGATAATTACGTGCGAAAATCAGTTCTGAAGACTATGGGGCTCCCGCAACTATTTTGTATGAAATTAAGCTCTGGATTTTTTATTTGGTAGAAGCTCATACCATCATGTAAAGGAAAATTAACAGCAGAAATAGTTGGAAAGGGATAGCGCATGCAAAACAATAGAATACCTAGAACTACAGTGAGTTCTCGATAATCCGCGGGCGGATTATAACCTTGGAAAAAAAAACATGAAAAAATATGTTTGTTTTCTCGTGGATAATTAACTGAATAGAGATAAATGCACCTATTTTAACGTATAAAATTGAATTCCTGTTTCTTTCTTCTCCCTCCGTTCGAAACATAATTTTTAAATCCTAATATCTTACTACTTTAGATATAAACTACTTGTAGGAACTTGATTTTTAAATCTACATTTCTTATTATACTTTAGATCTACACTACTAGTGGGAACTTGGTTCTTTATCTACACTATTTACTGCATTAAATCTACACACGGAGTAGGAAGAAGGAGAGAAATGTCCTACGGGTTTGCTAGTGTAAAAGTGGCAACGATTGTTCACTTTTTCCAGAGCGCGCTGTCGGCGAACCGCTCCCGTCAATCGCAGCAGATCAATGTAAATGATGCTAAGTTTCTCATTTTTTTTAGAGGCAGCTATTAAAGCAAAAAAAGAAAAAAACTTCTGGAAATTGGTTGTAATAAGGGGCCAATATAGTGGACGATGTACGGCTTTCGTACACAGGAAGTTAGCGCAGTATTTTGATGGAAAAATTTATTTTATTTTTCATCACCAACTTGCCGAATTCGTCTGCTATTAATATTGCGCTGTGCGCCGTTTTTTTATTACGAGTTGGAATTTTTCTATCCCTGTAAATAATTAACAAAATGAGAATGTAGTGCAATTATTTACGTAAATACATTTTTTTTTAATTAGTTGTAAATTTCGTGACATGTTCCGATAACTAATTAAAGCGAAATAATTTTTTGCTTTCACGACCTTTAACAGATAAAAATAAATGTTAATGTTCTATTTACTTAACGTCAAGCTGATATTGATTATAAAAATTTTATTCATGTATTTACTCACTGCTTAGACATAATTATTATCATTGCTTTTTATTATTATTGCATTTATTTCGACAACCAAATGGAAAAAAAATCGAGAAACCTTATTCATTAAAAAAATTATACCTTGGAACGCTTTTTTGAGATATTTGTGGGATTTTCTGTTGATATTAATCAAGTTTTCAAAAATTAAGATTTACTCTTATTGTACATGTATTTTTTAAATGAAAAAGGTTTTCCGATTTTTTTTTTTCGATTTGGTTGTCGAAATAAATGCAATAATAATAAAAAGCAATGATAATAATTATGTCTAAGCAGTGAGTAAATACATGAATAAAATTTTTATAATCAATATCAGCTTGAAGTTAAGTAAATAGAACATTAACATTTATTTTTATCTGTTAAAGGTCGTAAAAGCAAAAAATTATTTCGCTTTAATTAGTTCTCGATACATGTTACGAAATTTACAAATAATTTAAAAAAAAATGTATTTACGTAAATAATTGTACTACATTCTCATTTTGTCAATTATTTACAGGAATAGAAAAATTCCAACTCGTAATAAATAAAACATCGCACAGCGCAATATTAATAGCAGACGAATTCGGCAAGTTGGTGATGAAAAATAAAATTAATTTTTCCATCAAAATACTGTGCAAACTTCCTGTGGACGAAAGCCGTACATCGTCCACTATATTAGCCCCTTACTACAACCAATTTCCAGTAGTATTTTTCTGTTTTTGCTTTAATAGCTGCCTCTAAAAAAATGAGAAACTTAGCATCATTTACATTGATCTGCTGCGATTGTCGGGAGCGGTGCACATACAGCGCCCTCTGGAAAAAGTGAACGATCGTTGCCACTTCTACATAGTAAAGATTTATCTCCTCCCCTTTAACCTCCCTGAATCTACACTACTTACGCGGGTAAACGAGTGATCGGACCAGGTTAGTGCGTAAACGTCCTTCCCCCCTCCCTTCCCTTACACGTTTTGGGTAAAACTTAGTTTGATCTATTTCAGTTTATCTCCTTGAGAAGAGATAAAATAGAGGGTGTGAAGACTGATTCGTGAAGGAAATAGCCCAAGTCACGGAATAGATTTTAAAGAAAAGCATCGGAAGAAATCAGGTTTCATTTGCTAATTTCCCGCAAAACGTGTCAATCATTCGTCGTTGTTGAGTCACGTGACTTGGGGTCTTTTCCCAAGCTTTTGCTTAGACAATGATTGAACTTGCTCCCTCCATTTTAATTCCTGCTCTAAGGTTTATCTGTCTGTACGATTTACTGGAGTATGTGTGTAATTCCTTTGCAAAAAAGCGACCTATTATTTAGTCTTTATTACATAAACTTTTTAAGTGCCCTGTTATTGTTTTTAGCTATAGTTTAAATGTATGCGAATGTTATTGATCGTTTAAAATTATTACATACATTAGTTTTTTTTACCTATTTTGAGGATTATCCGCGGATTGCGCTTATCCGTGGATATCCAGCCATCCTATTCCGCAGATATAATCGGGAGACTATTCATTGCATATCTGTTACACAGCTAAAAAATCAACTGCAAGAGAAGTGGATCAACAATGTCCGAGTTTCTGAGTGTCTGTTTTATCCCCTAATATCCCCTTAATCACTGAGTGCACACTGCAAACCTACGAGTATAAAATATACATTAGGATATTCCATGAGATTTAATTTCTTTTTGAGAATTCATATTTGAACTAATGCCAAGAGTTTTCAGCTAAAAAGTTTAGAGATGTGATTCGGGAAAGTCAATAAACGGACGTGAAGTTTTAGTATCAAGGGAAGTGGCTTACTTTGATGATGACTCACTATTTTTAGATATTACATCGCAATAAGCTTCACGTAGAAATCATCAAAGTAAAAGTCTTGAGAAGAGCATAAATGATCCAAAGAAGTTTAGGCACGTGGAACAAAATTGTCAATAATTCGCGTACTTCGTCATCAAGGATTCGTTGGTTTCTGGAGAAATCAGAAACATCATAAAATTTGTTTAAATAAACGAATTTTATAATGGCTTGAAAAAAGAAGGCTAGTTTACTGACAATTTTTATTGGAAATTAATGCGCTCTGCCTTTTTTGACACATCAATGCTTAGTATAAGTCGTAGAAATAATTAATTATAAAAGGTAAAAGCATTTGAAAACGCATTCTAAAGTTGAAATTTTTTGATTTTTTGTGAATTTTCAAATTTGCGATTTCCAAAAAACAGGAAAAAATAAGCATCATTTTCGGAATGAGCGCTAAAAAAGTACAAATGGATCTGTAGTTAAATGACACACAAACACACACACAAAAAAAAAGTCAATTTTGCTACTCTGTGACATCTAAGTTTTCGATTAAACCATAATAGGTTTTCCCAAAATATCTTAATAATACAATGGGAAACCGTAGATCATCAAAGTAGGAAAACGGATAAATTTTTCGTGACGTAAAAGATCATATCAATACAATCTTTCAAATAACAATCCTTTCTGTTCGGTTAGCTGTTATTGCTTTCGTAGATCGTTAGTTGGAAACAGCTGATCTAAAAAAATGTTCTCATAAAACGTCACATACACCAGTTTCAACAAAAAAAAAAAAAAAAAAACTAAAATATTAATCCAAACAAAACGTTTGACATGAATTCATTGAACACATCCACTTATTTTCTTTGGTCGTCGGGAAGATTTAGTGCAGGAATCAAATCTCATTAGAAACCACTCGACCCATTTATTCCCTCCAATAATTTCTGGAGATGATGCGCAAATTTAATATACGGAAGAATTGTCAGAGATAAGCAGAATAAGATGAATTCTCCGACTTGCCGCTATCGATTAGTTCCTCCCCGTCTTCCAGTCTTTAGCCCAGACGAGGCTCTTGCACTCCTGTTGAGGATTTTTATGGTGCTGAAAATGCTTGTAATAATAAGTGTAAAAAAATGAAAAAAATGGCTACATTTTTTTTGACAAAATACATTTATAAACATTCCTTCCTTTATTTAGATTTTCCAACAAGTTTTCAGGTAACAGCAATGTGCATTCTATCTCAAAAAATAGGCAGTGATTCGCAAAGAAGAAAAGTTACAGAAAGCAAAAAACTATTGTGTATGGAAATGTGAGGACGATTTGCAGTAAACATTTGCATAATTACACATGGCTGTGTTATGAGATAGATAAAGAAACACTTTTTTATGCAGTTACTATTTATTTCGTTGCGTTAGAGGTTACGTTTGTCTGGTGCTCATTTCTTCATTTTTCTGTTCCACATTTCTGAAAATGCAGTATATCACACAGCCCGCAAATCGATATCTGCAACTACACATTTTCAGCAGGAATTAGGACATTAAAACTACTGCTTATTTGAAAACTGTCGTCATTTTCTCTGGTTTTTGCGTGGGGTAACGCCTTTGAACTCTGTTCAACAACCTGGGAAAATTTCATTACATTTCCATGAATTGTTTTCATTTCATAATTTTTTTTTTTAATTTGTTGCTTATTTTCTGAAACAGTGTTTATGAAGTGTAAGGGTGTGAACTAATAATAATAATAATGATAATGATGATGATGATATTAATAATGAAAAAAAAATACTGATGATGCTAATAATAATAATAAATGATAATAAAACAATAATAATAATAACAAATGATAATTAAAAATAATAATAACTGAGAGAAAGAGAAAGTCACTTTTTTTCCTGTTTTCAGTTACAAAAAAAGTGATCTTTAAAAAACTAGAGATAAATAACTATGTGATAGTTGGAACAGCACTGTGAATATTCTTCAAGATATAAAAACACAATTCAGAAAGTATTTTTGATGATCAGTAATTTATTATTATTCTTTTAACATTTATAATTGTACTGTGTGACACGACTTTTCTAACATGAAAATTATCACGTGTTTTGAGTTACTTACTTAACTGTAATCAAAATTGCCAAATGATATGTGTGTCTAACACGTCACGTTTTTTAGTTATAGCCTCTATAACATTTTCATGTACCCTCGCTTCTAATGTGATAAAAATAATTTAGTTTAATACAAATTTCAACATAGACTAATAATAAGAGTAGACCGAGCTTTCCCATACTTGCTGATGAAAAAATTGGTTCATGGATACATCATGTGACTGGTGGAAGGCTTGGCGAAAACTTTGGCAGCATGGTTTCTAGATGGCAACATTACCTATAGTTTGGCACTCGACATGTATTTTAAGTAATGTGTTTTCATTATAATTTTTTCCAGGTGCAGAGATTGAACTGTTTTTCTTTTAGTTATGAATTATTTTGACATTAGTAATTAGTTTTTGATCACAGTTTTCAGTAACTTTTATTTCATTTGGAACTGCTACGTCAGCGTTGGCGTGAACGTAATGGAGGAAACGTTTTGCGTTAACGCAAAAATGTACTAATCGGAATCTTAAATTGAAATTGTAGGTAAAAATCTTACCGTTTGCCGATTCTATTTGGGCGCTTGCATCTTTAATTGCTTAGAGAGTTATTGAAATTGACTAAAGAAAATGCACAATACTATCTAAACGAAAAACTCACTACATTAACAAAATATTTACAACTTCGAATAACAAATTTACAAATCGGACTTCATAAATATTCCGCGTTCCATCAATTCTATTTATTTTATTTCTCGCGGTAGTTGATCGTCTGCTACGATCAACGCCCGCTGTTGCTAGGATATCCACTAGTCACATGGTTTGGTTCATGAGCAGCAAAGGGTTGCCATAGCTCGGTCTATTCTTATTATTAGTCTATGCATTTCAATAATTAGAATTATGAAACAGCTTATTAGTATATATTGTGAAAAAATCATCTGCAAAAGTTTAACATAATATTTTATTTCGATTAGAATTGCTGTAAGTTTCTGAAGTGGCAACGATTATTTTTTTAATTTTCTTCTTATTCCGCACAAGGAAGTGATTCTTTCACCCTTTCATATAAAACTCGGTTTGACGAAAAATGTTGTCAAACCTATGGATAAAAATGTCAGAGGATTTTTGCATTTGAAAAGTATTTTTCCCGAATCGACTGATGTTAAATTAAAAGAAGGCGTTTTTGTCGGCCGACAAATAAGAACGCTTATGGAGAACGATGACCTTGATGAAAATCTCATCTAAAAAGAATTAGCGGCTTGGTTGTCTCTAAAGGATTTTTAGGCACGAGGATTTTTAGTCAGTCAAAATAAAACTAAGAATGCCAAATTTTTAGTGGAAACCTTGTTGCAAAAATTTGAAACGATGGGGTGCAGAATGTCATTGAAGACAGATGCATTTCTTGAATTCTCACTTTGATTTTTTCCTTCCTAATCTTGCAATGGTGAAAGATAAGCAAGGTGAATACTTTCATCAAGATATTAAATGTATAGAAGAATGTTACCAAGGAAAATAGAATACAAAAATGCTGGGAGATTACTGTTAGTTTCCAGAGGAAAAAAGTTAATTTTTTATCATTTTCTTTTATAACATACGGCTCTTTTTTCTACTCAATAATAAAACCAGTGGTATTTCTCCTCAAAATGTATTTATAAGTATGTATTCTTACTATATTTGCAGTAATATTCAAACTATAAGTAGATAAACATGTTTAGGTTAGATTGAAAAATTTAAATTTTTAGCTATTTTTGAAAAGTAGTCATAACTTTAAAATGGTACTTGTTACAAGAATTTAGTTTATATATTTGTGTTTAGCAGGCCCAACTTGACATAAACCAGCTATTTTTCTCAATGTTATAGAAGAAAAGTAAAATTTTGTCACACAGTGATTGGAAGTTTAGATTTCCCATAAACGAAATTTCTTAAAAATTACCGTAAAAATCTTCTTTTTTTTGGGGGGAGGGACGGGGGGGGGGGGGTTCAAGAACTACTTATTAAAAACAATGATGTATTCAACACAAAATTGTTTTTTGTTACAAAAAAATAAAAATAGTAATTTAAAAAATAAATCGGAACTTATTGTATGAATTTTTCTAATTCGTTTTAGTGCTTCAGAAATATGAAAATGAGGCAAGTTCTTTTCTATCCTTTTCTTATTTCACTCAGTAGCGTACTTGTATGCGTGAATATTTGTTTACAAAATTCAGGTGTTTTTTTTTTTTTTTGAGTGTCGTATAATATCAAAATACACCAACTCCAACGTGATAACACGTGAAAGAACGAAGCATTTTCAAAAAGGTTGCTCTGGAGCAACAAGCCTTTCTAGCTGGAGCGAAGCGTTTTTCTTGCACTGAACTTCATATATTCCACTTCGTATATTTGTGCCTTCTTTTTTTGGGGGGAGGGAGGATGGGAAGCTGGTTTCGTCTCAAGTGCTTTGCATCAGGAAGAATATTAGTATATTTTATTGTAAGTCTTGCGAGACAAAGACGGATAAAAAATGTTTTAAATTGTTTCAATCAATTTATAGGCTCTTTTAATTTGAGAATACCGGAAGTAAACAATAATACGAAGCAGGGGGCAAAAATTTATTTTTTTTTTCAAAAGAAAAAAAATCTTAAATCGCATTTTAAAAATTTAAATCAGATTGTTTAATTGTTTTCAAAAGACTCGCGTAATTTCACTTATTAAATAATTTGTATTTATGAATATAACAGGAATAAAAGTTATGTTTTAAAAATTACACATCAACATTATACTTCAGGTTTTACTTCACCAAAAAACATCATAACGTAATGTAAAGCTAGTTTTAATGCAACTGTATGTTATCAGTGGTGTAGTCCTGGTTGAAAAGGTGAAATGACACTTTCTTTACGGCTGTGAACATAAGGGTTATTTAAATCTGACAGACATATTAAACTAGTATGTTGTGGCCATCACGAAACGCTCTTCTATATCTTTCTTATTAAATCTGATCCCTCCTTGTGCTTGACGAGGAAACAATATATCCAACGAAAACGAAATTACACTCGCAAAAACTGGACGACCATATCTACTCGCAACTCCTATAAACTATAGAGGGCACTGCAGCCACCGTCTAATGGCGGATGAAAAAGGTAAAACAAACGCATGCTGTAGCGTATAAAATGCAAATAAGCCTAGTAATTTTTGTTTGTAGTATGATTTTTTTTTTTTTTTATTAATTTTTAAAGTCATGTGGATATTCTGACCCACGTAGAAAGAAATGAGAATTCAAGAAGCGTTACTAAACGTCAAAAATTAATGCAAATTATGTAGTTCGCAGTTCTAAGCAGCCATTTCCACGATGTTGAGTTCGATATTTATCAATTCTTGATGGAACTACATTTTCATTGTGACCATAAGACTGACTACAATAACATTTAATGCTAGAAATATAATTATATGACATTACGATTGATTATCAAAAGAGGAAAATGATACTTCTTTGTCTTGTTTGGCTAGCGTCAATTGTTTTACATTTGTAGCTGAGTTATTTCTCAAATTGCCGAATCGGTTAATTTTAATTTTTTCTGTTTCGTATATTTCTAATTTCTGAATTATGATTTAATTCTGTCATGCTATGCAAATCATCAATAAAATTCTCACCGATACATGGTGGTAATTTTCTTTTTAATTGATCTTCCATTATTTTTTTAAACATATCGAATTCTGTAATCTTTCTACCATTTTAATCCACTCATCATAAAAAATTAAAATGGTTAAAAAAAAAAAATAAAAAAAAGCTTTGAAGAGACGGGCATTTTCGTTGTTAATTTCATGCAAATGTGAAGTTTGTTAATCCAGAGATTTCTTGTGTTTACGCTTTCGCCATTTACGACAATCAACTCACTTTTTAGAGGGAAATAATGAAAACTAACATTATTTTATGAAGCTCGTGAGTACCATTAAAGGACGAAAAAATTTCTGTTACTGAAAGCAATCTAAGACACATCGAATGCATTAATAAACACTCATAACAAACTACCTACGTTTAACAACAGATACACATGGAACGCAATGTTTTACCTTTTTTTGTAATTTTATAAATCACCTCAAGGTAGCGGATTCGAGCGCTCGAGTTGCAAATTTCCGAATTATCGCAAAAGCAAAGCTAAGAGCAAAAATTGAAAGTAATTTTTAAAGCCTTGCTTTTACTAATTATAAATATTTTATTTGTTAACAAACACAAGATGGCAACATTTAAAATGTTTAAATCATTGAGATTTTCCCATAGACTAATAATAAGAGTAGACCGAGCTATGGCAACCCTTTTGCTGCTCATAAACCAAACCATGTGACTGGTGGATATCCTAGCAACAGCGGGCGTTAATCGTAGCAGACGATCAACGCCAGCGCGAAATAAAATAAATAGAATTGATGGAACACGGAAGAATGATCTTTTATGGAGTCCGATTTGTAAATTTGTTATTCTAAGTTGTAAATATTTTGTTAATATAGTGAGTTTTTCGTTTAGATAGTATTGTGCATTTTCTTTAGTCAATTTCAATAACTCTCTAAGCAATAAAAGATGCAAGCGATCAAGAAGAATCAGCAAACGGTAAGATTTTTACCTACAGTTTCAATTTGAGATACCGATTAGTACATTTTTGCGTTAACGCAAAACGTTTACGCCATTTCGTCCACGCCAACGCTGACAGCTCCAAATGAAATAAAAGTTACCGAAAACTGATCAAAAACTATTACTAATGTCAAAATAATGCATAACTAAAAGAAAAACAGTTCAATCTCTGCACCTGGAAGTTTTTTTTAATGAAAACACATTGTCTTAAAATACATGTCGAGTGCCCAACTATAGATAATGCTGCCATCTAGCAACCATGCTGCCAAAGTCTTCGCCAAGCCCTTCCACTAGTCACATGATACATCTATGAACCAATTTTCTTCATCAGCAAGAATGAGAAAGCTCGGTCTACTCTTATTATTAGTCTATGGATTTTCCAGTCACTTTCCAACAATTAAAATCACGCGAAATACGCAGACGACTGACTATTACGATTTATCTTTCGTATTGTTGCATTAATAAATATATTTTTATTCTCACAAAAAAAAAAAAAAAAAAAAAAAAAAATTTGAATTTTGACACTTTGAACTAAAATTATGTTTTTCGCAATCACGAGTGTGTGTATGCAGGCGTGTGTCTTTTTGTCTGTGTGCAGGCATGAGTGTGTGTGTGTATGTGTGTGTGTGTAGGTGTGTGTATGTATGTGTTGGTGTGTGTATGTATGTGTAGGTGTGTGTAGGATACGGACGCAACCTGGAGACAGTTTTCGCTAGAGGAGCAGCATCGGAAGGTGCCGGTCGACGGTGGTACTGCAGAGGAAGGCGGGAGGAAAATTAAATCATGGGAACGTCATTCAAAGGTCAAGTGAGAACAATAAGCAATTCGGGATTGCTCAAAAAAATCAGACTTCCTTGGAGTGATTGACGCCAAAATTGAACCAACGCCTGTCTATATATAGGTTCACATTTATGCTCAATTTCATCCAGGATGTAGCATTACTTCTTGAGATATGGCACTCGCAATGAAAAGGAAAAAACGTTCGATTGCACCACCCCCTTTTCAGCTATTGACGCTAAAATAGAATCAGCTCTTGTATCTTTTAAGGGCTACTTGTCGATAAATTTCTGTTTGATTCCGTTCATTATTTCTTGAGATATATCAGTCACAAGTAACTACAAAAAACGTACCTGTTATGGGCAACATATAGACTAAATTTTTTTTTGATTCCGCCAGTTACTCTACCCGCCTTGGAGGAATTCGCACCTAAAACTAATGGGCACAAGTTCACATAGGGACACATATGAGGTAGTGAGAAACAAAGGGTTGTTAAGTGGACATTTTCAATTTTTGAATAAAACGACTTTAAAGATAACATCCTAGGTAGGCTAACATGATTTTTTTTCTTCTAAATCCTGCTGTACAGCAGCACCTACCAGGGCTACCAGTGGTGCATCTTGCCCCAAGCCAAGGAGGGGTTCACCTACCATTTGTACTGGTTATCTCCAAATTTTTCATTTTGCCACTTACATCCCTTTGCTTCTCATTGCCTCATATGTGTACCACATTTCGTTCGTTTTTCATGCTGTAGTTTTTGCTGTAGAGCAGCCACAAAAAACCGGTCACACACATACGGGACACACGGACACACACACAGACAGACATTTTCCAAAATTGATCGAAATGGGCTCAGTACACCTCAATACGTTCAAATCCGTCAAAATTCGAAATTCGAAAATTTGCGCGAAACCAATACTTTCTTCTCGTATTAGATATAGAAGAAAGTAAAAATTGAAGGTCTCTTAAAAAATTTAAAGTTAGGGTACGCCACCTCCGTAGATTACATCTTTGTATCAAGTCTTCAAATTTAATATATATAAGTTTAATAAGTTTTTTTTCAGGAAAATTGTTTTAAGCAAATAATAATTTGAAATTCAAATAAACTGTTAGAGGTTGGAAGCGATGAAATCTCTGCCCAATGGCTGCTCAAAAAGTAAAACTAAGACCCACCACTGTACACGAGTCAAATCAGACTTCTGCTTTATCCGCGCAAAATTTCAGTTTTACCTCTTTGGTTGCTTTCTTAAATCACCGGAAGGGGGCTTATCTCTAAGCTCTAGAACTTTAGAACGACAAATATCTCTTTTAATATTCTGTTCCCACGAGTTTTTTTTTTTTTTTTTTAATTTGAGAGAATCTTTTCTATTTACCTCATATCTAATTATGGTTCGTTTTAGAATCTTGAAAGTGAAATGAATTAAACTATTTGGTAAGCTTCATCTCGTCGCAATAAGTTACTACAGAATAACCATGGAAACACCTGAATCCTTAAAATTTGCTACGAGCACGATTGGATACACTTTATTTACTACACAATCTAAAAAACAAAATTCCAATACAGTACATGAGAGATCCCTCTAAATAAGAACTAAATCAGACGGACTGAATTCCCTTGCACTGCGTTGCTGAAAGATTTCATCTTTTATGGACTCCACCCCAGTAATTCTTCTTCATAGTTAAGACACTTAAGAAATATGTTGAAGACACGTTCCCCTCCCTCCACTTCCCCAAAAGAACGAACAGATCTGTCAGAAATAGTGATTCATTTTTATTTATTATTATTTTTTTTTGTCGGGAAGAAAGTTAATGGTTCCGGAAGGACAGGACAAAGCCCTTTTCTTTCGAGATAGCCATTTGTCGATAATATGAACATTTCGACAAAAACATCGAGCAATTCAAAGCAGACTTCCCCTTTTGATGATGAAAAAAAGAAGTTGCTACGCTATAAGCTTTATAAACTGCAATCAGAAAACAGTTAATGAGCAGTTCTTGTTAACGTGAACATGAATTAAACATGGAGCACACAACACTGATTGACATTAAAAATATGAACACCTTGTGTGCGATATCAACACTGATAGAATATTACAGGATTTACTGATTTACTGAATTACTGGATTTAATGTTATTAATTGAACACGGGGGAAAAATTCGAACATTGAGTTCAATGCGCAAGTACTGCCTTTAAAAAATAAATTAGTTAAAAGGTGCCGAACTCTTGCAACTAATTATTTGCAGTTGACTTTTGATTAGATGAGATTATGATTCATTGAAACGGCAAAATACTCCTCGATTGTTTGTTTGTTATATGCTCTCTTTTGATACAAATATTAGAGCCGGCTTTTATTACGGGCGCAGCGTAAATACAAGAACTATAAATTGAAGAAAATAATTTCTAAAATATTAAATAGATATTTTTTCTTTTTTATTTTCGTGATTCTGGTATTATTGTAATCTATTTGCATCGGAGGCAATACAAAAAGCTCTACTATCAAGTCTGAAATATGCTAAGAATAAAAGTTCTATTTGAAAATAAGAAGTTGAGTGTCAACAAAAGAATTTATTTTTATTGCTTCATTAGCAGCTATTTCATGATGGACGGTAGCCTGTACCTGAAAAAAAAATTGATCATTTATCGAAGGTGTTTGAATCAAAATAGAATTCAAACTTGAACGTCAACTACAAAGTAAGTTCCGTTTGATAATAAAGAAAATCTCGTATACGGATGCAGGAAAAATATTTATTGCTGAAAAATCTACAACTCTTTAACTACTTTTCTTCATAACTCCCAAAATTTTGTAGGCATTTATCATAGCGTGGCACAAGTTTTTGTTTGCCTTCTTCATAGAAGGTTGCCGCCTGCGTTTTCAACCACATGATAACTTATTCTTTCAGCTCATCATCGTTGTTGAAGTGTTGTTCACAAAGGAAAGATTTCAGGTGCAAGAAGAGGTGGAAATCGTTCGGAGCGTGGTCAGGGCTATAAGGAGAATAGTCAAACATGTTCATGCCAAATTCCTGTAGGAGGTCTTTTGTCACATGTCGGGCGTTATCGCGAAGGAAAAAAACAACAACTTTTGACAGAAGTCCTCAGCGCTTGATCTGTATTGCGCGATTCAATTTCTTAAGTGTTTCACAGTAAACTTTTGCACTGGTTGTTTGATCTCGCGGCAAGAAATCGACCGCTAATGTGGCAAAAGACCACCTACAGGAATTCAGCTCGGACGTGTTTGACCATCCTCCTTATAGCCCTGATCTCGCCCCTAGCGATTTCCACCTCTTCTTGCACTTAAGACCTTTCCTTGGTGGGCAACACTTCAACAACGATGATGAGCTGAAAGAATAAGTTATCATGTGGTTGAAAACGCAGGCGGCAACCTTCTATGAAGAAGGCATACAAAAACTTGTGCCATGCTTTGACAAATGCCTGCAAAATTTTGGGAGTTATGCAGAAAAGTAGTTGAAGAGTAGTAGATTTTTCAGCAATAAATATTTTTTTCTGTATCCGTATACGATATTTCTTTATTACCAAACGAAACTTACTTTGTGGATACACTTCGTATATCACGTTCTGGTGTGCCAAATGTAACTTATTACCTAGTGTGCCGCACTTTTGTTTATTAAGTCAAAACTTTATCAAAGAATATGTGCGAGTGATATCTTTATCTTCTGTAGAAGTTTCATATTGCATTAAATTATAAAATTTAACAAGCAAGTTGTTGGGAAAAGTGAGTAAAGCAAACATAGTCATACATACACTGACACTACAAAGTAAAACTACGTTTATGTTTTAGCACCATTCTATATATATACATATAGAAAATATATACATTTCTATATTGTATATTATAGCAATTAAATCGGAACTGAAAATGTATTTCGTTGAAACGGATATTTCATTGTATTGATATTCGTTGTAACGGCGTTTCACGGTATATATATGTCGCTAAAATATTGTTAGTTCAGAGAGATATTGCCCATAAATAATTCATGTACTCTCTTAAAGATTTCGTGCAGACAATGTTAAATCGGAAATGAATTTTCCACTATCAAATAATAAATGACTGCTTTTACGCGGTCTAGATTCAGATAACTATGCATAAGCAATAAATATGTAATGCGAACAGCAAATTGCAAATGTGCAATGCAAACAGAAAACTGTAAATGTGCAATCACCAATGGAAATTTATGCTTTACTGTGCTGTTCCCGAAGCATCATGAAATTCAAGTTGTTATTTAACAAGCTTTCCTCCAAAAAACAGTAGAATTTATGAAAAACGCGCTTTTGTCATTTCATGAACATACTTGTTGGAAGTATTTATGATCAGGAAGATAAAAAAGGTATCGATAATCATTTTTCCTGAAATATGAAGACTACTACCATATAATATTCGCTAATGGAGACATAAATTCGAAATCTTATTGCCTGTTGATGATTATTGATGAGCGGTATAAGCGTTGAAGTATCTGGGGAATATGTCACCAGAAGGAAAAGCATTTTAGTTTTCTTTCGTAGTGACTATCTTGAAGTTGACGATGTTTGAAATTCGATAGATTTATCACGAGTATTAAGGATACAATTTCTACTATGTGACTCAGTTTTTTAGTCAATAATATCTACTACATGCCTTAAAAGAATTTGTAACCGCTGATTTACAAGAGCTAATCAGCTGTATTAGAAAATTCTTTGCAAGCTCGACTCGTACTAGTTGAATTTAGTTTCTTTCACTAATTGATAAAAATGTGAGTATAACATCCACATTAAATTGTTACGAGTCCAGCCACTTCAAGAAATTCTTTAAATGACGACACAGTTCTTGAGAAAACACGGGAGATTTATTTACAACTATGTACAAGAAATATCGTTAGCAACTGCTAAATTAACCATAGCAATTACGCAAATATCAAATAACACCGTAAACTCAACGGTCACAGACGTATTTACATCAAAAAACGCGAAAACACTGCGCAAAGGCTAATACACACTTTCCAGAGTAACGACTAAAACGAGACTAACTGATCCCACCGTCGGCCGTGACTATTTATAAATCCTAGAAAAGTTTCCCACAAAATTCCATTCAGAAATTTCTACAAAGTTCCAACAATTTCTCATATTTTCTTTTTATTCCATTCAAAAATCTCGTCCTTTAGAAATGGAAGGACCATATAGTTCGTTCGAATGTAAGGGGGTTGTATATTCATTACAAGAAACTATTTACAGGTTACATTACTAAGATAATTTTAGGTGAGAGATATTGGCATAAACACCAAATTTAGCCAGATTACAACAAATTAATCATAAAAATAAGTAATATTCACAGAATTTGTAACAATAGCATCAAAAAGAACAAACGCTAAAACATATTCTGAAGTAAATACTTTTCAACGTTCAAAGGGTTTTTTATGCAATATTTCAGACGTTTTTGTATTTTGGATAAAAGTACACGGGAATGCACACAGTTTGAAGCAACTGATCTATTATTTAAGGTTTAAGTTATTGATGTGCGTATTTGACCGAAATCGCTTAGGGACTGATTGTTGTAAGTATATGAGCACATGAGTGAAATTAATCGACTTGTATAGCAGTACAAATAAGAGCATTGAAAGGAGTTGAAAACTCAGCAAACATCTCTTTCGAGGCAGTCAAAAACAATCCTATTCATCAAAAAGAAAGAATGGTTCACGAAATACGAACTAACGGTCAAGTGAACGAGTAATTCAAGATTCAAAGGGGGGTAAATAAACCACAGGTAGTCGGAACCGGAGAATGTTAGATCGTCAGAACAATGAAGGACATCAGAGGCAGTGAGAAGCAAAGAGATGTAAGTGGCAAACTTAAAAAAATGGAGATAACCAGTAAAAGTAGTAGAAGAAGTAGAGTAATAAAAGTAAAAGGAGTAGGGGAACCTCTACTCTTCTGTCTTTCGAGGAGAGATAGTACTAGTAGCCCTGGTAGCTGCTGCTGTACAGCATGATTTAGAAAAAAAAAATAATGAAAGCCTACCTAGGACGTTATCTTTGAACGCATTTTGCTCAAAACATGAAAATGTCCACTTACATCCCTTTGCTTCTCACTGCCTCATCTGTACTTACGAAAAACGTCATAGATAAAAAAGTTTTTTAAATGAAAGCTTTCCAAATGTTCGTGAAAACAATGTACCCAAATGTTATAGAGCGCACCCCTGTGTGTTCAATAAATCATTTTCACCACTAAAGTACAATTTTTTAAGATGTAGTAAGATTTCCAGAACCCAAATCTTTAGTAGAAGAACATCTACGAATAATTTTTATAGACGAAAATTTGAATTTATAATCGCATAACTAACAACGTTGGGCGATGAAGGAGCGTTTAAAATAGTGTTTTTTTCACGCAATTTTCATATTCTTTTGTACGGAATTCGATAGAATAAATAGGTTTTCCTATGTATACCAATACACACTGACAGAAAATACTATTTATCCCCCAGTGTTTAAGTTGAACAACTCAATAAATGAGCATTGTGGGTAAATTAATGGAGGCAGCAACACTTTCCGTGGATCTATTAATAATTTACTTAAACCTTTACTTTTCAGCTAATTTCGAAATTAGCTGTTTTGAACGCATTAAAAATTATCCCCCCCCAATAAGAACTGTGTTTGTACACTAACTGAATTTTGAATTTTTTTATTTTAAATATGTGAATTATGTTTTATTGTAGCTGAAATTATAAAAATTGATTAATAAGTAATACAGTAGCCCCTCGTTATATCGCTCATTCGGATATATCGCTCTTTTCTTCTGTCTCTCGAAATATTAAAGCCTAAAATAAGAAAAAAACTTTGCTGTAAGTTTGAAACCATTTCTGAAAACATATGGTATTGCACAGAGAAGGCCTCTTTCTTCTCTATTTTGTCAATGAACAAAAGGAAGCAATTCTTCTGAATTCGCTGGAAAAGCAGCAGCAATTCCTGTCATCCAAATGTACATACCCGCACAGTATATTTTAGACATCTTTGACATCTTTTGTATTGATACATTGCCTTTACTAGGAATGAGAGACATCAAGCAAGTGTCATAGTAGCCCATGTAGAAGAGAACATACGGCGTTCTTTTAGTACAGAAAAGATTTTTACTTGGTTGCACAAACCAGGATTTGCATCAAAGAAGGGAATAATGATCTGGACGGGCGAAATAGTTTCCTGAAAACAATCTGGTTTCTTTTACTTTTCACATCTTTCTACAGCAAGTAAAACGGATCAGAAAACCTACTCGGTATAAGAGGGTATTGGTATGCTCATTCTTATCTCGCGGTAGCTCAGAAAGAACGTCTTCATTCGCCATTTGAAGATTTTAACTTTCTGACGGTGAAAATTTACTTAAATTTCAATCTTGTTTAAATTTTAATAGGTGTGATAGTATCCACATCGAAACCATTAGAAACTAATGTCAAAAAGAACGAATGCCAATTTTCTTGTGTATTAGACATAACTATTTTTAATGCCCTCCGTTATATCGCGCTTTCGGATATATCGCTCTTTTTCTTTGTCCCCCGAAAAGTGCGATATAACGAGGGGTTACTGTAATACGCTGAGCTGTTTCGAACAAAAAAAAGTTTCGTTTGTTTCGAATTCTTCCCTGAATAAAATTAATTGGAGGGTGAGGGAGTCAGACAGACATACGAACACACGCATTTCCATTCTTACAGCCTTATTGAAACAAAAAAATCTCTATGTATTTCTTAAATTACTTTTTTTGTTTTGTTTTTGGTGATATTTATAAGATAAGTCATGCTCTTTTTTTTAATGCTTTTTCCCTTTTTTGATCTATTTGTGGAAGAGTAGGCTAAAAGTGTATAAATTAAACGAAGCAAAATAAACAAAAAGTAAGTAAATAAATACGTAATAGAAGAAAAAGAAGCAGGTTCATCATATTGACATAAGTGTTTTGAACTTGCTTGGCAATTGAAACATGATATGAGCACTAACACAGGAGAAAGCTAAAGATTCGCTCCTCTGCATGTTGAAACATTTGCGGATGACAAAATTGCGCTCTTTGCAAAAGTAACTCATAACAACATTCGTTGACAGATTTTATAAAATGTAAGCATCTAAATAATGAAATCCTCGTTTGGATCCTTAACGAATGGAAGTTTAAAAGTGCACCACGTACATTAAAGTACAGGCTTAACGTATCGCTTTCTCAGATGATTAAAATAAGCGATCTTCTTTCATGTGCTTCAAGCAAATTCGGTACACGGAATTCAAGTCTCTGGCTTCGTAAAACGGAAAATTTAAAGGAGGTACGTGATTTTCCAAAGATCTTGGAGAAACTTTCTCAGAATGGACTTACTGAAGTACACTTTGCATCAGTAGACGTTTCCCTGAATTGAATTCTTCAAAGAGTCGTTTACATAAAATAACTAAATTGGGCATCCTTGGCGATTGAAATAATTGTTTCGACAATAAGATTTCTTTAGAGGAGCTGCGTTAGTTTGCTTGAAATAAATTAGTATGTTCTAGAAATCTATCCCTCTATCAGGAAATGGGATTAAACATTAACTGTTTAATCATTGATAGCTTCACAAATTCTTTTACAGATACATATCACATTGTGTATGTTGGATAAAAAACAAGACTATAAAACTTTTGCTCTAAGTAGTGCTACATTCATTCAGGGTAACTTCAAACATCAGCTTCTCTATTTTAAACTGCCTTAGTCATCCTCATATATGTAATTGCTAATTCACTGATCTAGAGCCTCTATATAGATGGGCCGACGCATCAGCTTAAGTTTAGCCATTTTAGATCGGATTTTTCATTGTTGCTCTGCTAGGGTTCCCACAGCAAAGTTTCGGGTTTCGCCAAATTTGCTGAAAATAATGTTTTATTTAATAAATAATTCACGTGCCGCTAATAATCAATCGCAGTGAACAATCACCAAACGCGATAACTTTCCAGAATGGACAACCACTCAAACACGCGCTCCGATCCAAAATGGATAATCTTAAGCTGATGCGTCGGCTCGTATATATAGGGGCCTTACACTAATCGAGCTAATCTCTGACGTCATCAGCAATGAAACTCGCGCTAAGGCCCCTATATATATACGAGCTGACGCATCAGCTTAAGTTTAGACATTTTGGATCGGAGCGCGTGTTTGAGTGGTTGTCTTTTCTGGCAAGATATCGCGTTGTTGAGTTTTCACTGGGATTAGCTGCTCGTGAACCAAATATTATTTTTGGCTAGTTTGGCGTAGGGGACTTAGTTTGGCGAAACCCGAGACTTTTCTCTGGTAACCCTAACAGTGCAACAATGAAAAATCCGATCCAAAATGGCTAAACTTAAGCTGATGCGCCGGATGCGTGACGACATGATTTCATTGTTGAAGCAGCAAAAATTCAGTAAGTTATTTATAGTTTGATAATATTTTTTAGCAATGTTTGACAGACAGGGAAATGCTTCCTTTTGACAAGGATGAACTGGATTCGGCAGCTTAACTGTTTTACTGGTAAGACTGGTAAGGAGAATGAAATAACGAAAAAGAGTTCAGCAATTAACGCTACTAGAGTTTAGGGTTAATCCACTGGAATTAGGGTAAAAATTTCAACTATGAAAATATCACTAAACACGCAATGCCTTCGTTCAAATGCAGAAGCAATTTTCCCCCGTCATACCTTGACGGGCGATTTTCTAGTGTTTTGCTAGTTTTATTGTATTTGAAGGTCTAAAACGCAAGAAGGATATAAATATTGCAGTTAACCAAAATTAAGAAATAATAATTATAAGATCCATTTTGAATGAACATTTAGCCAGGTTCCGCGCGATCCTGACATTTAGAATCTCTTTGAGCCACGGTAGAAATGGGATGCAAATAAATAAGTAAATTAATAAATGACCAAATAAATAAAGTAAAAAAGAAAGAAGCAAAAAACATCCAGCATCCAGCCTCTGACATTCATTTGAATTTCGACGCCTTGAATTCAAATTATGTTTTTCGCAATCAAGAATTTCCATAGGACCCTACTCGTAAGGTTTCTTGTTTTCACAAATGGAATGGAAATACAGAAGAAATTTTCACCCGTCATATTATGACATATCCACATATATGTGGCATATCAACTCCACAGTAAAGAAATGGTAATAAGGATGCGGTAATAAAGATATGTGGTTATTACGAACAATTCACACTCGTACACGTTTCATAAAGATTATATATAGAACGTTAATTTTATTTCTTACTAGTGGTACCCGCACGGCTTTGCCCGTTGTAGAAAATTAAAAGGTCATTTGGCTCGCCTGTATACTTACAAATTATGGATGATGAATTTCTCGCCAATTTGCTATGGCTTTTTGCTCGCCCATGTTACGGTTTCACGTTATGATAATTTGGTAATTTACTCGTCCACATAGTGATAATTTGGTCGGTAAAATGTTTCTAAAATTAAAATATAAAAAGAACAAAATCGAATTTTCGCTTCGAGGTTTACACCCTCCTGCTACAAACTAATTATGTGTCAAATTTTATGAAAATCGGCCGAACGGTTTAGGCGCTGTGCGCGTCATAGAGATCCAGTTATCCAGACAGAGATCCTGATACCCAGACAGAGAGACTTTGAGCTTTATTATTATTAGTAAAGATCAATTTTAAAGGATTAGAATTAGTAACCTGGAAATTTTGTATTTAGATGAAGTTTTGATATTTAAATTCAAGATCAACCTGTTACACTTACGATCTGCTAGCTAAACCTGATACACTCACTATTTTGATACTCGATAATGCATTAAGAAAATTTATTTGATCTGAATTGCAATAATTCCTAGTAGATGTTTTCTGCAAATATGTGATTAAATGCAGGGTCCGCCAAATTCCGAGAAGCAGGTCATGGGAGACTAAAACATTACCTTGGCAACTGTTCTTCCAGAGCAAGAGTCTTTTAGATTCCATGTTACACCAAATTTTCTCATTAATTTCGAAAAATAGTTTATCTAGCGCCTAAAATTTTCTCCTGGCTATCAAGATTTTACGATTTTTTTCAGTCTCTGGTTACCTGGTATTTTACTAGAGTGACAATGCATCAGTGTTAGCATATTTTAAACTTTATATATGATAAAATTAATAATATGACTTTTAACTTTGACTTTTAGCTTGAATGAAACTTTCTTTTATTCTTCTTTTTTTTTCTTTTGCATTATTTACATTTGCAACGAGTTAGGAATTCCAAATGATTTTTAAGTTAGTGCACATTTTTTTCCACCTTAAAATTTTTCTTCATTACATTGTACTTCATCAAATCTACTTTTCTCATTAACTAAATGAGTTCATAAATAAATAATAATAATAAAAGTAATCAGTTTTTTTTGCTATAACATGGAAAAACGATTCGTTAAGTCGATCAACTTTTTAAAATATCCTTCAGTAACCGAGTGCACTTAAAATCAAATGCATTCAATTTTAATAGACTTAGCAAAATTAGTTTCAAAATACTCCAAATTTTAACTATTTTTATCTAAATGCGATTTTTTTTTTACATTTTTAGTTTTTAAAAATTTTATAAAATTACAAAATACGGAATAAACAAAAAATTTCAAAATTTCCCTCTTCTACTAATTATAGTTTACATGAAACAAGTACATTTTGGAGAAAATATGTAAGCTTTCGCTCATTACAAGATGAAACCTTAATAAATTGGGAAGATTGTTGGTTTAGTTTATCTATTAATCATTCACCATGTCTTTGGCAATCAATCACTTTATCGATTAATTTCATTCCCTTTTGTAGTCGAGAACAAGTTTCACTAAGCACCAAAAGAAAGCATTTGCGAAGCAAATGATCGACACACGTATCCCTTCTTTTTTCTCTTTAATTCTTCTCCCATTCAGTTTTTTTTCCTCTTTTTTCCTCCATAATTAAATGCTTCCTTCCTAGAAAATGCAACGACATGATTGTCTTGTAAGGTCTCGTCTTTCAATAGTATCAAGAAGAAAACAAGGGAAATGAGGATGTGTTTCAGGCATGGTAATAATTATTATTTAATAATGTAGAAGAATCGATTAATGGGGATTGCAGAAAATAAGAAAACTTTTTCCGGAGGTAGGACGAAGTTTTTTAATAGCACTAATCAGGAAATCACAAAATGAAAATTATTCAACAATTGGATGAGATAAGACGCAGTTTTCCAACAGGTATTAATTAGGAAACTACATAATATAAATTGTTCAACAGTTTTATTCCTTACTAGTGGTACCCGCACGGCTTTGCCAGTAGTAAAGAATTAAAAGGTTATTTGGTTCGCCTGTATATTTACAAATAATGGATGATGAAATTCTCGCGAATTTACTATATTCATTTGCTCGCCCATTTTACGGTTACACGTTATGATAATTTGGTAATTTACTCGTCCACGTTATGATAATTTACTTGGTAAAATGTTCTTGAAGTTGGAATAGAAAAAGAACAAAATTGAATTTTCGAAAAATCGCTTCGAGGTGCGCACTCCTATGCTACGAACTAATTCTGTGCCAAATTTCATGAAAATCGCTCGAACGGTCTAGGCACTATCCGCGTAAAAGACATCCCGACATCCAGACATCCAGAGACAGACTTTCAGCTTTATTATTAGTAAAGATAGAGGTGAAAAAGATCTCTCAGGCTCGTGCAGAACTTACTGGGTAAAGTGAAAAGAATGGGGTTATTTCCACCAGGCAAAAGTAGTACTTTTAGTCACTAAAAATTGATAGAATAACCAGAAAAAAAAAAAAAAAAAAAAAGGAACATGGACCCAGAAATATCTTTCGTTTTCCCAACAGTTATTTTTTAATTAATTTTTTTAAATGTCCGATTTCTCAAACAAGGCGTGGTCTTGATGACGTCACAAATGATGCTCTTTGGCGCATCTTTCTACCGCGTTTCCACGTTAAGATAATCAAGAAGCGAATTAAAATTGCGCCCTACGCTTGCTATCAACCATATCGTTGCCAATGCACGTGAGTAAAGATGCGAATTAAATATTTTGCTCTGTGAATGGCAACACTGAATGGCATTTCAGTATTTGTGATGTAATCAGGGGAAGCATAAAAAATGAAAGACACCAATTTAAGTATTTAAAAAAAAATAAACCGAAACGAATTATTTAAAAAATGGTCAGATCCCATGTTTTTAAGCATGCTCTTTCAGAAAAAAATACTTTTAAAATTTTGGAAACGACCACATTCTGAAGGCACCCGAAGCATGTGAGGCAGTTTTATGAAGGATGGCTCCTCTTGGGATACAGGGCATGTGAGCCACCACTCACAGCGCAATCAGCTGTTTTTGTGGAAGAAGGAAATTAAAGATTAACATATTCAGCTGTTTTGTGAAAGAAGAGAAAACTAGTGAGAGAGAAGAAAAATTAAATACCAAGCAATCAACTGTTTAGTAGGGGAGGAAGAAATCAAATAAACATCACGCATTTAAACAAAGGCTCCTGGTTTTGGAGGGGTCATTATCGCAAAGGAGAGAGTCGAAGTGCAATTTTCGGGCACTGTTAGGGTGCTTAAGAACAAACTTAAAAATCAAAAAAGTCCTCAAGTGGCAGCTTTTGGCTATATTTGGTCCCGCTTGAGAGCTCCCCCCCCCCACCATCCCTTTGGATTCGCCCATGTATCAGTATCGTCGCGGAGATAAAAATAACAGGATTTCCTATTCAACGTTAGGAAATCAAGCTTTTTATTTTACATTAGTTGTACCCGCACGGCTTTGCCCGTAATAGAAAAATTAAAAGGTCTTTTGGTTCTCCTGTATATTTCCAAATAATGTATGGTGAATTTTCTCGCCAATTGGCTTGTACTCATGTTACAGTTCCACGTTATGATAATTTCGTAATTTACTCGTCCATCTTATGATATTTTTGTTCTTAAAATTGGAATAGAAAAAGAACCACATCGAATTTTCGAAAAATCCCTTCTAGGTGCACACCCTCATGCTACAAACTAACTTTGTGCCAAATTTCATGAAAATCGGCAGAACGGTCTAGGCGCTATGCGCGTCACAGACATCCAGACATCCTCCGGAGAGACTTTCAGCTTTATTATTAGTAAAGATTTTTTTTATGTGCTAAGGTTATGATTCACTGGACCACCAAAACGCTTTTCCGCCAATATTCAATCGACAATCATTATCTCAAATTCATCAAATTCCATACATGATCCGAATTTGGAAGAAATTGGTATATTTGCTGTAAACTGCAAATTAAAATTTAACTATGGTTCATAGAAAAAAGAAATTACCGTTGAATAGCAGTGAAGGAGAGATAACTTCTCTGATTTCCTCCAAACACGGAACTCGCACCAAGTAAAAATGATAGGCTGAATAAATTTTCACTTAATAAAAGTTCTAAGCAGTTAAAATGTGTTCGAAATGACCATAAAAATGATAAGAAGCTAATAAAAGTAGCTTGTTGCATTTTAAACTTGTTGCATTATTCATAAACTTCAGTGGGTTTGGTTTTACAAAGAAATACTTTATATGTACACTTAAGAAAATCTGTTATTCTTTGAGAGCAATTTGCAAACGAAAGTTTTTTTCAGGTTTGGGCCATTTTCTCGCGTAAATACCGTCAAATAAAGCAATTTTATGTATTTTAAGTTCGAAGAAATAGCTGTTATGTACGTACACCTTATGAAAATTTCAAAATTGCTATAAAGTCATATGAGATTATTTTAAAATTCTGCAGTTTTATTATCTGCACCTTTTAAAAATACGTTTCTTTTGGTACGATGAAGGAAAAATATGTTTTCCGCAATCACGAATTGCAATAGGACCCTGCTCGTTGTGTTTCCTGCTTCTACGAATGGAATGGAAATTGAGAAGAAATTCACTTCCGTCATATTTTGACTAGTAGTTTTCTAGATTAGGTTATACGAGGTATATCCATCCAAAAAAAAGAGAAAAGGTAATTAGAATGCGGTAAATAAAGATGTTTATTTGTCAATTCGCACCCATACACTTATCCTAAAGATTATACACTCAGAAACATTGAATAATAGCGCCCCAAGAAGGGAGCATTGGATTGAAGTGAAATTTAGTGTATGGAATAATACAGATGAGATATCACTTGATCCCAAAATCTAGACAATTAAGCAAATACAGGCTAAGAAATCAGATAAATACAGTGCTAGTTCAATAGCACCCCTATTGAACTAGTTCAGTTCAATAGTTGGACCCCTTTTTGCTGCAATGCATGACGCAGTACGGTCCGACATTGAGCTAATTTAACGTCTGATGTTGTTCTGAGGCAGATGGGCCCCCAAATTTTGAACAGCCACTTCTAAACTAGCACAGAGTAGCACGGCGAAATCTGGCGTTTCAACTAATCCCATACATGCTCTATAGGGGACTAGTCGTCGAAGCGGGCTGGCGATAGAAGCGTCTCAAAAGGACGTAAGAAGTCTTAAGCAACTCTAAATGTATGCGGGCGAACATTATCTTGCTGGAAAGTTGCTCTTGGAGGGTCATTTAGGAACGGTCCTGGATGTGGTTGCAGAATGCCATTAACATAACGCTGGCCCGTTAAGGTTCCACGTACCACAACTAGAGTGGACAGGCTATCATAGGCCTCCCTGACCACTTTGCCCGCTGTTCGGGTAGTGTGTCGTGCGATAGAATGGGTGGACTGGTACCTTTCTCCAGGGCGCCTCCAATCCGTGCGCGGATACCATCTGACCCCAGAAGGAATCAGAATTTATCACTGAGCACCGCTTTTTTTTCAGTCAGTGACATCCCACATCGCTCTGGCTTCGCACCATTGCAGACGGAGTAACCATGCTTTGATGTTAAAGGCAGTACACGAAAAGGGCGCTTGATCGGCAGATTTAGTTCCGCAAGATGTTTAGAAATGGTTCGGGAAACAACTGCTACCCCTACGTCTGCTTGTATGGTAAAACGAGTCATTGTAAGATCCACGAGCGCATGCCGCACGGTCCTTCCATCTTTTCTCCTCGTGGTCTTCCCGGTCGCTCCAGACCGGTTTTTTTGCACGTGGGTACCATCTCGTGTCCACTGACTCCAACAGTTAGTACAGTAAAATTAGGCCAAAAAATGACCAAACCCAAACATCCAAAAAAAAAAAGTGAAACCTGTTGCAAATTACTTCTTACCCTTCCAGCAAGAAGGGGTAAAAAGTCCCAGCACTTTGCGCGTCGGGTTTTGGGGGGAAGGGGGGGGACGAAATAATCCTCTATTTAAATAAAAATAATTTCTATTACTTAAAAAAATACTCAAAAGTCGCAGAAATCACACTCTATAATAGTAAAATAATAAACTCTCCCGGAAAAAAATTCTAATTAACAGAGGGGTGCACGGGCGGGGGGGGGGAATGGGGGGGCTCATGGATCAGCTTTGCGTCATTGAAATTTTTAAGGCAGTTTTTTCAAGAGGTATTTCTTTCTTTTTTGAGGGCTTTTATTCTGGATGGATACTCTGTCACAATTAAGGGGTGCGCCATCGCTTTTGGGGGGGGGGACCCTGAATTTAAATTCTAAAATGAACTGTTGCAGTGAAGTTCACGAAAAAATTTCCCTGATTCAAACTTTTCCGAAGTACAAAATGCCACACAATGATATGGTAATGTCAGAATGATAATTCTAAAAGATCTAAGCGAGCTCAGTAACCAAATTATTTGTGATTGGAGTTATTAAACTGTTTAGAGCGCTGGAAAACAAAATTCCTGTGCAGCTTAAAAAAAGTCCAAATTGACCAAAGTTTCCCTACATCTTGATTAACTTACTTCAACTTTTCTACAATCTTTTGCCATCACCGTAAGGGGGGGGACAAACCAAAATTGCCAATAGTGAGACGGGCAATGTTGCAATTCTGCACCTTCTAAGTCGGTGGGGGTTCTCATTGACAAACACCGAGCTACCTCTTTTACGCAGCTGGTTATGTGAATTATGCTAAATATGCAGACATATACTTGCAAAACTATCTCAAACTTTTGAGTACATTACGCGATAAAAAGAAAAAAAAAATTGATCACATCAAACATCAGCTAAAACATCAGCTATCCAACGATCTAACGCAGTGACAAATTCAGGTGGTCTAGAACCTGTAGTGATTCAACGATAGAACAAGTCTTGATGAGAGCAATGAGCAATACAACAATAGAATGCTAAATATTTACACCTTTTTGTCTCTCATTTTGAAAATCACAATCCGTTTCAAAAGCCCCCCAGAAGTTTCTTCCCTCTCAAGTTGGTAGTGGTATTGCTCGCTGATGATAAGGTGAGTTGCGATGAGACCTTTAATGTACGGGTACAAAGGATATTGAAGGCAAATAATTTTGTGGCATTTCTTTGTAAAGGAGGTAAGCAGTTATGTCTTTAGCTTCTGTTACGAGAGTAATTACTATCTGTAAAGATGTGTAAGTTCAAACCATCTTTTACTCCGAATGGTATGAACAGTAAAGGTATACACAACAATAACAAATACACAAGGAATAACAAATTGTTAAAAACTTCTGGTACGAGTTATGCGCTGATCCTCCATCAGTATTCGATGAATCTGATTTCAGAAGGAAAGAAATCCTGTATCGTTAAAGTGCTAATATCTGAAGCAAAAGGTTCATCCAACATCACACAACGAACAGCTGGTGTCATATATGAGGCAGTGAGAAGCAAAGGGATAATTTTCAAGTTTTGAATAAAACGCGTTTAAAGATAAGATCCTAGGTAGGTTTTCATTGATTTTCTTTTCTAAATCATGCTGTATAGAAGCAACTACCAGGTGTACTAGTACCATTTCTTGCCCCAAGATAGAGGAGAGGTTCACCAACCATTTGTACTGGTTATCTCCAAATTTTTAATTTTGCCACTTACATCCCTTTGCTTCTCACTGTCTCATATGTAATAAATGGAAGATACCTGCTTGGTCATACTTTTGGTAATGATCTGTAAACTTCAAGGAAATATTCCAGGAATGCAGTGTATAGGTAACTTGTAAGCATGAGAAAGCTTGTGTCATTTTTGATGGGTGCAAAGAAAGCAACACAGAAATATAATCTGCGTCCTGTTACAACAGCCAAGACTTCTGCTCTAGAAGACTTTCTGCGTCTCAAATCTTGTGCTTGCTCTGAAGGGTTCATTGGATATAGTGAATGTTTGAAAAGTCTGAAAATGGACTGAAGTGCTCAATTATATGCTCAAACTGTGTTATACATAGCTGTAACAATAACGATTTTGCTGAGGATCTAGATTCCAAAAAACATCTTGACTTTTTGTTACAAGATTAGGAGAAATCATTTGAAAGCAAAAAAACAGATCAGCGTAATTTTTCTGGTTATTTAATCGAATGTGCACCATCAGAGAGGGTGGGGGGGGGGGGGGGGAGGATAATATTTTAGTATATAATTTTGTTTTGGGAGATGAGCTATGTTCTTATGGGGTGGACAGTCCTGATTTAATGCATTTTAGATTTGCATGGAATAATACTTCTACTTGAAATAAAGGGGGGGGGGTGAGGATTTATTTTATTTGACGGAGGGGGGGGGGGTGCTGTAGCTTTGAGGTGCACCATCGATCTTGGAGGATGGACGCACTCGATTTCTAACTTTAACTTAGCATAAAATAATGTTTCCATATGAAATGTATAGAGGGGGGTTCGGGCGTACTGCTTCGTTTTACGGGGATAGGGGGGCTCTGTAGCATTGGTGGGATGTGTCATCCCTCTTGGGGGTCAAACACCTTTAATTTCATGCTTTTAAATTTAGTATAACATAAAATTCTCACTTTAAATTTACTCTAAAAATTCTGGAAAAATACCCAAAACAGCAATTTTTAGATGCCCCCCATTCAAAAACCCGACGCACAATGGGGTGGGACTTTTTACCTGTTCTTATTGGGAGGGTAATAAACAATTTGCACCAGGTTTAGCTTTTTTTTTTTGGATGTTTGGGTCCGACCCCTATTTTTACTGTACTAAGTTTCTAACGGAACATTTCGAACGATCCACCTGGGCAGCATCACGGCTCGTCGACCAGCCCGCAATTTTCGTGCCGATGCACCTAGGAGTATTTGGCAAGTACAACCGGACAAAAACCAAAATTTATAAGTTTGACGAAAGTTGTTTTAAACCTGCTTTACTTCAAGTTAGATAACTGTTCTATCTAAGGACAGCAGTAAAAATCTCACCTGTTGCATTTCCGTTGGTGTACGCTAGTCGAAACTTGGACATTGTTGGAACCTCTCGCTTTTGCTTTCGACGCCTTTCGTGCTAAATCTCCGTTTTATTGTTACTGTATTTAAATGCGATGGAATTTAGTAAAACAAACTTTTGAGTATGGAAAAGGGAGGTGTACAGCTCCATCTAAAATCCTGCTTCGTTGAATTATTTATCATTTCTCAATTTTTACTCTGTGAAATCAAGTCAAGATTGGGTGTTTATTTTTCACTAAAATTTTTAGAAATTAAAGTTTTTGTTTACTTTTCGGGCCGAGTCGGGCTGTACTTTTGTTATAGGTATAAAATATAGACTGTCTGCTAGGATATTCTGTAAAAACATCTTCTGCCCATTTCCGCCATTTTGTTTCTTAAGAGTTTAAAGTTGGTGAGTAAAAAAGGCTTAACTATTTCAGGTTCGGAAATTTTTCTTATTTCCTTATAAATTCTTCTGAAACTGTCAAATCTTTCACCGGAATAGGATTACATGATATCATGAAAGAATTCAAAGCCATGATACTGGATAAAAAGTTTACATTGTTGGAAGGAAAACTTGAGGAATTAGGGAAATAGGCAGATCATATTGAGTCGTGTTTTCAAGTATTTTTAAACCGAATTCAATTGTAAAGAGGCTTCTGAATGCTATATTTTTGATCGTTTCTTGAAAAATAAAGAACAATGACTAAGATATTTCATTACTGGTATACAAAATCTGCGCAATTAGCAAAAACCATCAAAGTCCTTTCAAGAACTAAATTGTAAAACTTAAGAACTACAAAATCAGGTACCTGTTGAAGAGATGACAAATGTGGTTGGTATAAGCCAGTGCACTATAAAAGCAATGATAAATCCAAAATCATAAAATAACTAAATTCTTTACCAACCGGATCAACCAAATTTCGAAAAAACTATTAGTTAATCTATAATAATCTAACTGTTGTTATGAAACAGACACCTCAAGAGGCTCTCGCAATCTTTGCAGACAGACTTCCCTAGAAAGCAGTGGGAAGAAATTAATATGATAACAAAAGCAATTACCCCTAGATGTTCAATTGCAGAAAGTGCTTGTTTAGAAGGAATGTTAGCCGGATGAGAACCCTGTACGAGTTACAGATACCGTCTCTGAAATTCAACTTCACGTACTGCTTAACCACAATGGGTTACGACTGTATAAATATAATAGTACATGGGGGAGAAACGTCTTCAGAGGGAAAAAAGCAAAATATGGTGCTGATATAAAAATAGGGCTATGATGAAAACCAGCACACACAGTATAAATAAAGATTTTAAAACATTACCGAAAACGATGCAAATATTAAACAGAGCTCACACTACTAGTTGTAATTATTGATGGTAAAGGAAACAAAGTTACAAAAAAAAATATTATTCCTTCTTCTGTTAGATTTTGTCGGCCTATACGAGTAAGGTTATCATCCTATGCCTAAAAGTATATATAAATTTTGATGACAGGTGTTGAAGTTTACCTCTCAAGCAATCCAACCAATTGCTTAGTTTCCAGATAAAAAAGCTGTAACCCGAAATAAGCGCATCACCGTGTACATTTTTCACGGTAATATTCACGAGTGGACTGTAACAGATGCAGACTAAACAGACATTTAGGAAATTCTAACCCCTACTAAAGAAGTGGTAGTAGACCTAGGCAGCTCTAAAGAACAAAGTCGTTTTCCTTAGGAGGAGTAAATATGATGATCGCAAGACGCAAGCACGCTGTAATAAATATTAGATGAGCAACCTTTTAATTGCAGTAAGTGTATAGAAGAGGAAAAAAAGATAATAATTTTTTAAGAAATATCTTTTTTCCTTTAAATAAACACCTTATTTTGATGTAGTAAGAAGTTTCAAAGCATTATATGACAAAAAATCGCATCAAATAATTTTGTCCCGTTTTTTGATACAAATACTCCTATGTGCGATGATCAAATGTCTCTCAAACTCGCTTAACTGTGAGAAACGTTTTCTAACTCGTCTACCTGGCATCCTTTACTCATTAAGGTTCTCCGAAAATCCGGCTGTAATCGTAACATTTAAAAATTAAAAAAAAAATGCACCATTATATAGCACCATTTTCCCGATTTCACCGATACTATAGGGTAAACGGTCATGCGCATCGACACCAAACTTGGATCATTTGCATATCAGATGTCACTCTTCTTATATGCAAAATTTCACGATTGTACCTTTCTTCTTTCTTGGGGTGCTATTTTCAATGTTCCTGAGTGTATTTACAGCGTATTCCGTTACGATATTTTTATTTGTTATCAATATTCACTGATAGGAATTAGTGATCTGGAAATTTTGTATTTAGATTAAGTTTTGTTGTTAAGTTCGTCTATATAGCTGTTTTTCGTGAAAAAAAGTGAGTTTGCACAAAAAGCCCACATTTCGTGTAAAACCTGCTTCAGTTGAACCTTGAATGAATGCAGCTGATTTGTAACCATGACGACGAAAATTAATCTTAGTAAATAAATAACAAAAATCAGCGACTAGAATTGTTCTCGTCGGCATGGTAATCTAAAAAATCAGACCAACGCCAAATACATGCAAATGAGGATAATAAGCAAATCGTAATTGCTAAAAAAAAAAGTTTATGTTGTGGCTCATGTTTATGTCGAGATTATCAACACTCTCTGTAAAACACCTCTGTTTCTACGGCAGTTCGCAGAACCGCTGGAGATATTTGACTCTTGAGAGAAGTTTCTTTCTCTCCAATTCAATGCGTATATTAATCAGAATAAAATACGCATATATTAATTAAATTATAATGCACAAAAGCATTGTTTGATAAAGCGAGAGCAAACAAAAATATGAGCAAAGAAAATGGTGTTGATCTATTCCACGCTTTACTATTATTATTTTTTAATATGAGTAATACTTTCCGTAAAACCTGAGAAATTTTCCTTTATGTAAAGCTAACATTTTTTTCCTCCGTGTTTTTGTTCTTAATTTAATCTACATAATTTCTTCAAATAGTAGTGGCAACAGTAAAAACACTTTGACTTTCATTCGCGTTTTAATTTATTTTGTTGGGCCTTGGTAGCCTGATCGGTAGGGCATTGGACTCGGGGCCGGAGGGGCTCGGGTTCGATCCCCGCTGGTCGAAGACCCACCGTCGTCATTAAAGGGGACTGGGCGACGTTAAATATGCTCGTGGTCTCAATGTCCTCCAAGTGAAACGATACCTCTGGGGGTGCTAGTACCAGGTAGCTATTAGCTCTTGGACTAGTTCTAAATTCTCATTAACTGTTCGATCCGGTAATGGTGCTGCCATCTATCGGTATATAAAATAATGGAGGCAAGGCACTAGTATGCAGACCTCGACATAAATACAGTTGCAGTCAGTTGTGACTCTTGAATAGAATAGAATAGAATTTATTTTGTTGTGTTGTGTACTTTTTTCTTCATGTTCCAAGTGTTTGGAACTATTAATTTTTTGAGTTTCTGTGTGCGTTTTTGGGCGAATTCTTATGAATTCTCTTCATACAGTCCAGTGATAAATCAAATTTTATTTGGTGAATTTTGACTGAAGTTTATTATTGTGAGTTCTGTGCTTTTTGATTCTTTCTATTCATCAAATCTTGAATTTTACTATTCTGTGATTTTTTATTTATTTTTCAATTGTCGGGTAAAGTTTTGCTATTTTCATACGTGATATGAGTTGCGCTGTTTATCTTTCGAACTGACAACGTTTCGCATTTTATCAAGTAGAATAACTGCTTACGTATATACAGTGGTTCTCAAAACTGTTCGTACAGCTACGACTTTCAATGAAATAGTACCCCATCCAATTCGAAATAGGTATTTAGCTGAAGGATCTATGGTCAATTTGTGGTCAATATGTATCCATTTTTTAAAACTAACATTTTGGAATAGATATTTAATTATGAGTTATATGATTCATTTTCAACAAAACTACCTGCAAATTGTTTTTTAAATATTAAAACTTAATTTTTTAAAAATCAAAAACCAAAAAGTGCCGGAAATTTTATTTCAGAAAAGTCTTCGTACACTTCAAAATATATCTATATATTGTTGAATAATCTAACTTTTTATTACGTTATTATTTAGTAGAATATGATGCAGTATCAAGAACACCTTTTAAACGTCTGAGAATATAGATTTCATTCTTTTTTCTTTTTTTGGCGTAATTTCTGAGTAAGTGTTCAGCCACACTTCGAGTCTTACTGTTTCTAGCTCTATTTTTGTTTCAAAGCCGTATTTTCGTAATCTAGCCTCCAGATATCTCTAAATATGTTACATTAAGTTCAAATCTGGAGATTGAGGGGTTTTTCTAACTTTTAGGACAATTTTTGAGGCACCAGACGCAAACGTTGAAAACCGTGCGCTTCTTATCGTTATCTTGATAAAAACAAAGTTGTTTCCGATAACCAAATTTTTGGCTAAGAGTTTAAAATTGGTTTTTAAAATATTTAAATGAACAGCTTGATTCATTATTTCATCGAAAAATTCCAAACTACCAAGTCCTGATGCTGATATGCACCCTCACACAAGAATCCCCAAACCGTCCTGATTAACTGGTCCAACTAAGTTCTTAAGATAAGTACCAAATTTTTTCTTCTATTTATAATTATACAAAAATTTATCCAAAAATGTTGAATTCATTTTTAGCTGTAAGTAAGACGTAATTCCAAAACGTTTTCAGCTTATTTATCATTGGTTTTGCGAGGAAAAGCGTAATCTTTCTGTTTTTCACACGGCCAAGAAAAATTCTGCGGGAAGAAGTCCCATTTAATCTAGCTAATCAGAGAACTTGACGAACAATATTAGGTGAAAATTAAATGTAAACATTTTCATTTAACTCTGCAGAAACTTTTACAGCACTCAAATGTGTATTTTTCATAAATTTTTTAACTGTGGATCTCCGATCACGCTTTGTCAACTTTGCCGGTTGACCTTTTCTTATCTTGTTAGGTCCGATTATTTTCTTTAAAGCATTTTATCAAGCACTTTAATATAGGATGGAATGAATTAACTAATTTAGAGGCATTTCATACCAATTTACCGCTACTGTGAGAAAAATTCCGAATGACTTTTGTGGTTTTTTACAAATACCAGTCATTTTCAAGTCATAATCACAATATTAAGGAATAAATAAACAAAAAATTAAAGCCAAATGACTTTTAAGGGTCAACACAATGCAAAAATAATAAAAAAACGACATATGATGATTTTAATCATGAATTTATTCGAAAATATTTGAGTGTATGATGACTTTTGTGGTGTATTATTTTTCTGTCTCTTCGTTTTTTTGACCCATTTGAAAAAGAAAATCTGTCAATGTTTTAATAAAACTACAGGGTTTTATTTAGAGTGACAAAGAAATGATGTGAAAAATTATAGGTCTTCATATTCGAATTCAGTTTCGCGTTATTTTGATTTTACTAAAAAATTTCAAAGTGTACGAACACTTTTGGGAGCCACTGTATGAATATAGTTACTTCCGAAAATTTGTAAAAAAAAAAGTTTTGAAAGATTTGCACGTCCGTACCAATGTACTCATCTGCATACACGTGTTTCGGGGTTACTCGTAAGCCCCTTTTTAAGGCGTTTCTTGAAAACCCGAAACACGTGCCTGCAGTAATCTGCAAATTAGTGCGATTTTACATTGTAATATTTTCGCTCGGTTTTCTGCACAAAAGTGTTTCCGTTTGAGAATGTGTCAATCATAGGAGGCAGTGAGAAGCAAAGGGATGTAAGTGGACATTTTCAAGTTTTGAGTAAAACTTGTTTAAAAATAACATCCTAGGTAGGTTTTCATTGAAATTTTTTTTATAAATCATGCTGTATAGCAGCAACTACCAGGCCTACTAGTATTATCTCCTGCCCCAAGACAGAGGAGAGGTTCACCTACCATGTGTACTGGTTATCTCCAAATTTTTAATTTTGCCACTTGCATCCCTTTGCTTTTCACTGCCTCAAATGTTCGAAAAAAAACAAACAAAAAACAAATGAATAAATAAATTTAAAAACAATTTGCTAAGCATCAACAGTACTGCAATTTAAGGAAAAAAAACACATAATCACATACAGCAATTGAAGCAGTCAAGCCCTCTTCGAAGGCAGTGCTGTCTTGCGGCAACTAAAAAATCTGGCTACAGAATTACTGGAATTTCGGTGATTTAATGGATGCGGCTGTTTTTTTATTCTAGCCTCTTTACTGTGCCCATGCCCGGGTATGCGTTCAATTAGTCTTATTTGTGCTCCTTTACTTCCAATTTTAATGAGACAGACGTGATTATAGTAAATTTTATATTCAGATCCTCATGGGCCATATTAATCAAAATGTTATTATAATGCAGATACAATTATTTACCATTGTAACTAATTTTCGTTAAACGTTGTAACGAAACGTGTCATTAAGTAATTTTAATTCTGTTATGTAATAGATATGATCTTTGTTCAGTTTAAATGTTAAAGTAAAACAGGATTTAATTTGCTAAAGGCACTGTTTTATTGGCACAGTGCTACTAAAAGCATGTTCCAGAATAAAAAGCAAATGCACCAGTGCGTTTTGAATTAGCCGCATCGGAAACGTTAAAACGTCATGTTGTAATATCGCAGCCCAGAAAGAGCACCATGAATACAAATGTGACCTAGGGAAAAAGAAATTCTAAAAATCACAGTTAATAGAAGCTATTATCAAGCATACTACAACCGTTAGAGTAATTGTGAGTTGGAATTACTTCAGAGGGCATCATTTATTCATTGAGTTGCTTGGTTCTATAATGTTCGAAACACCAGGCTGCTTGTGACTGTAAGACTTTTTTTTTTTTGAAATGAAGCTCAAAGACTTTTAAATTTTAGGTTTGCCGGATACAATTATTGAACACGTAACAAATGTTGTTTCTCGACATAATGCTATATGCTCAATATCGCGACTTTATGCAATTGCACTAATGTTAATGCTTTAATATTCCAACATTTCGGCAAACGCTTCACGAATTCCCTTCTACGTATTTGCACTAATACTCTAATTCTGTAAATCATCTTCTTAAAGATTTTTTTTTTTTAAATCCGTACTTTACATCTTCATATAAATAATAACCAATGATCGAGTAACCCGCGAGTTTCAACAATAAAGCTCGCGCCACGGCATGATAATTTGATAAGATGTTTTGGCAATGTTTAACATGCAGGGAAAGGCTTTATTGTGACGAGGCTGAATTCGATCCGGTAACTTAACTGTTCTACTGGTAAGACTGTGTCATTTCAGGGGAATGAAGAAACGAAAGAATGGTCAACAATGAATGTTACTTACTGGAGTTCAAATTTAATCCACTGGAGTTAGGGTTAAAATTTCAAATATCAAAATATCACCAAACAGGCAATGGCTTCTTTCAAATGTAGAAGCAATTTTTACCCGTCATACCTTGACGGGCGACTTTCTAGTAATTAATAAATGCGATATTAAGCCTTGAAATTTTTGAACATCTTCAACCTCTGATCACTCAACAAGTATGCGATTGCTACACGGCTGCGAACTGCTTAGTTACAGGAATGGAACTCCTATGAATACTTTGAATTCTGTGTAGCAGTTGAAGAAAAAAAAAAGGGGGGGGGGTAGAAGGAATGTAATACTGTGTTAAATGTTTCAAAAGTTTGAATCTCTTCAATCTAAAATCCCTCGAGCCTGTTTACACGCTTTGCTTTATTGCAATGGTTCTCGAACGGTGGTACGCGTACCCCTTCGAGTTACCTACCAAAGATCACGCGGTTAGTTACCAAATGTAAATAAAATTATATTGATAATGCTAGGATTTTCAGACAAAAAATTGACAAGATATTGTGTGATAGTACTTCGCAACAAAAGTGTTAAAATTCTTAACTTCTTGATGACATTGAAACATATACTAGAACTACCAAACGTTGTTGTAACATCTGAGGTGTGCGGAAAATCACTAATGCGGAAAAAAAAAGCTACTCTAACGTACCTCAAATGTAAGTATTGAAACCAACTTAATGTTGAAGATGATTTACGGTAGTATTTGTGTGTGTGACCAATCTGAAACCAAACATTGATGTACTTTGTACTCAAACGCAAGCACTGAGCCTCTTTAATTTATGTCTGGTTAATAAAAACTTTAGAATAAAATGTCCCTTACTAACAAATTCAAATTTCTTGTTTTAAATTTAAATAACCAATTAATAATTCAGGTTTAAAAGTTGAATTTAATTTATGTAACATCTGCTAAAAATACCGAACTTTTTGTTGGGAATATGCATCGTCTATGGTTCACAAAAAATGGGTGAACAAGCTGAGAACCCCTGTTTTGTTGTACCTCGGTGTTGGGTGCTTTTAATAATGCAATAAATTCAAAAAATCAGTAATCCAACGTCAGAAAGCACAAATATTGCAAGATATTGCAGACACGTGTTTCGGTGTTATAAGGAACACCTTTTTCAATGCAAAGAAATGTGAGCTTCTGGATGAAAAGTCATCCGATAAATGTTTAAAAAAATCTCTTTCAATCACTTTTGACCTCGAAATCTCAAACACATACGACAACTGAAGATAAGCTGATCTAAAATATTCAGTAGTTCAGTAAAAATAACAGCACTTTTACTCATGTATCGTAGCATCTGAAGAATTTTCTAATGTTTAAATATTTTAATGTACGTCACGAGAAGTAACAACTTACTTCAGCTGAACATCCATCGTTAAATATTCAAATGTTGCTTTAGAATATTCCCGCGTTTTTACTAAACGCAGCGGTATTAAAGTTCTCTCGAAAATGCCATGAGAATTTCTGTTTGGAGTGGCTGGTTGGCGAAAAAAAAAATCTTCTAGGATTAGCTTAATTTTTCTGCAGGCTTTGAAATTTTTTTCGAAAGCAAAATTTATGTTTGAGTAATTCTTTAATTTTACTAAATTATACTTATTGGAGTTGATACTAGGCATACACCCATCAATTTGTTTCAAGATGAATTTTTGTGTGTTTCTTAAGGATACTATTGTGTCAGAACATAAATCAATATATATATATATGTATATATATATATATATATATATATATATATATATATATATATATATATATATATATATATATATATATATATATACACAAATTCCGTTCTTCAACTTTCCTCTCCTTATCGCCCATTCACGAAAATGGACACTTGTGAAACAAGGTTTGGCCAAGGACCAACTCTTCACAATCAGACTTTAATTATTAGCATTTTGCAATAAGTGTTTGTAACCCTTTTATTACTTTTTATAGTAATCCCCCTGTATTTTAACAAAGCTTTAAATAATAAAGCAATGTAATGAAATGACAGCACCAAAACCTACAAGAAGCGAAATAGTGAAAACTTCTATTAAATGTTGAAGTTAACAATAGGAGCAAAAATTTAACTTATCTGACACAATACTTTTTCTTTCGATGAAATTCAGTCAAATGTAGTTTTTTTCAAATTCAATTTCTTAGAAGACATTTTGCTTTTAAATTCAATACATAGGAAGAGTCATTTTATAACAATTGTTATTCTCTTCAGCATTCGAACGTCGTCCGGTGAAACAAAGTACTTAATGAGTGAGTCATTAGTTCTGCAGCGGTTGTAGGAAGTTTATTGAGAACATCATTAAGTGTAATCAATAATTTAGAAGAATGTAATTAAACTTAACATAATGTGCCGTTAATTACAATCATTTTTCATCTAAATGAAAGCAATACGTTGTGCTTCTTTCAAAATAACCTGAAAGTGCTTTGTTTTAAGGGAATCATTAGGGAAATTTTTCAAATATCCCTTCTTTCTACATTAGTTGCTACGATTGAATAGTTTTGAAATGATTATTGATATTGATGAATGATTTCAAGATTTTTTTGAACATTTTTCATAGATTTCAGGGTGCTATGCTATCAACTAACAATATTTTCTCTCCAAGTATCCTCTCCTTAAATCAGAACCAAATTAGTTTCTAAAATACAGAGTTCACACACTCTTAAGTGTCAAGCCTCATTTTGTAAGGATTCTACCACTAGTGTATCAGAAAGATTAGTTTGCCTTCTTATTAATTCATGATTCATTAGATAGAAGGCAGTTTTATGCCATTAAAGGGGACAGTCCTTACAAAGTGGCTTGCCATGAATTTTCGAAATAATTTGGTACTGACTTGAGGAGAAAAGGAGGGAAAGCTTGGTAAATAAATGTTGTTAACTGGTGGCATAGCACCCTGAAATCTCCAAAAAATGTTTAAATAAAATCATAAAATCATCTGTTTCAGCATTTAGTACAAAAGTATTCAAATGTGGCAACTCAGTTGGGATAAAATTTTCGACGTAAATGTAGAGACAAATTTGTGACGGAGGGAGTGTATTTCAAAGTGGAAAATCTTTTTTTCCTAACCAACAACACGGTTTTTATTACTTTGTATTTTATGCAAGGTAGAACCTTCAAAACGTGGTTTTTTTTTTTTTTTTTGATAAATATAATATCGCGATAAAAGCGTCAAATTTAAAAACATGCTATGATAACATGGATCATATGATTCATTGTCATACAAGACTGCGGATTAGTTCAGCCCTCAGAGCAGACATCATATCGAGATAACAGTATTGCATCCCTATGACCATCATGAAACAGATTTCTGTCTGAGTGTCACATGACATTTCGTCATGCTGCAGGATTTCAACGGATTTAGAATAGCAGAAATGGTGTAATTATGTTCACCGTCTTTTGTTATTGATTTAAAGTTACATTTAATTCGACAAATTCTAGATTTTTGTCTTTCATTGACAACCATAACAAGTATTCTAAATGCGAGAAGGCAAAATAATGATTAATATCAAAGATTTCCCTTCGTAAAGGACGATTCACAAAACCTTTACAAAGAACTCAAAAACCTTTACATAAACATCATTTAAGAATCTTACGATTTTTTTGTTTGTTTCTCAGCAACATTGACTTGTCCATAATAGAATGCGTTGATTAAGATATATATTTAAGATGGCGGATCTTGGTGGTGATAGGCAAATGATTTCTGAATCGCAATTTTAGTCATTGAGCCGCTCTGTGGGCTGCGGCGACCGCCGGTTTTACCCTTTAAGCCCAATCATGGCAGCGTTTATGTGTATTTCTTTACTACAGAGCACTCAACCGATATTTGTTGAAAACACAATAGGAATGACGTGCTTAGCTTCAAAAATGTACTTCCTAACACTAAAGAATTTCTAATTTTGTTTGTAAACCACGAAAATCTATTATGTCTATTCTTTAAGGGTAACTTTAAAACGAATTGGGTCCTGCGGAACAAGCATGCTTATTGTTATTTTCGATTATAATGACATGGATAAAGAATTCCAGCGAGAATGCAGGGGAAAAAATAGACATTGACAACGAATAATATTCAAGCATTCAAAAGTAGCCACAGAATACTTTGCACAATGCAATACATCATTCCTTTGTCAGAAGACCTTTCTTTACCAAAACAGATTCAGATCCAGTTCCGTTAAAGAAAGATCACAAAAACCGTTTCTGTTTCTCTATATAACATCTTTTTTTTTCTTTTGGGACTCAAGCTCACGGCATGTTTTCCCTAGGAAGGAATAAACAGTTCGTTTTCCTCAGAGAAGGATTTTTTTTCCTGAACGAATATAAAAATAACGGAAGACTAGTTTTGAAAAGTTTTTTTTCCGCTTTTCAACTTGTTATTTACGAGACCTAAATATTCATACAGAAAAAATTCCAAATTAAAAAATACGAATCCTCAGATCAGATTTTTAATCTCTGGTACATGATTTAGACCTCTTTTCTTAATTTTTCATTAAGTTTCTTCTATGAATTTATTGATTTTTGTGGCACGAAATATGCATGTGATAGTAGTAAATATGTTTTTATCAAGCGCCGAAGAATTTTATTTCTGGTTTTTAAAGGAACTAGTTTTCTTTATAACGAATAATATACTTTCAATTCTGCTGTGAATTTTAAGAAATAATAGGTTTAATCATTAGAACATACTAGCGATAAAGCTCATGTTGCGAATTGGGTATATTGCAGAATCAGATAGATTTTATTATTTCTAATGTATTGGCGTATTTTTTGGTTTCTTTTCTTTCTTTCTTTCTTTTCTTTTTCTTTTTTGTTATTTCAGTGATAAGAACAGAAATTAAGTGAAGCAAAACTTGTCTTTTCTTCTTAAACAAATAATTCCATCATTTTATAAGGATTTTGGAACAGAAAAAAATGTTGTTAAAACATGTACAGGCTTATTTATGCTCCTATTACAAATTTTGTGGTAGCAAGGATATTTAGGATAAAAATTTGCGAAACAAGTTCCAAAACCGCTTTTACAGGTTATAAAGTTCCGTCTTCTACGTGAGAAGTAAATTTAATCTTTTTTCACCTGGGAAGAATGAGGCTATTTTGCGTTGTCTGAGTCCTTATTGCTCTGAAAATACCCAAAAGCAAGGAAAGTAATCCAATTCCTTTCTTTCTCTGTCCGCTCTCCTTTAAATAAATGAAAAAAAGAAATATCCTAGAGTTTGGATCATATACGCTTTGAAAAAATATTAAAATATGAATACAAATATGCACTAAAGTGCCTAAAATGTACTCCAAAAATGTAAAAATATGCATCAATGACTTTGTTGTTTAAGGTTAAAAAAAAATTTCCCACATAAATGAATGTATGATCGACCTTTCTGTTTATTGCATTTTTTTAGTAAGGTGATAAATAGTAGGGCCCGTAAGAACCGGTATGTGGATTTTTTACAATAATTGGGGGAAAAAAATGAATAAGGTTAAATGCTCTAGAGTTGACAAAAAAAAAAAATCTTCGCTGACATCATTGGAAAAAAAAAAAAAAAAAAACATTACCAGATTTATAAAATAATTTGGAATGAGTTTTTCTTTCTTAAGCAAAAGAAGAATTCTTCTAAATTATTTTACGAAATTAGTAATGCTTTCAATATTTGTAAGAATGAAGGCTTTCACAGCTGGTATCACTAATGTTGTAAGATTCCAGGCTGTTGTGCCATGCTATAAGCGAAACGTTGTTCCCACAAACGTTTCGACCGTATCTGTGGCGGTCATCTTCAGTGTTAACGTAGTCGAAGCTTCCAGGGAAACGATTTCCAAGCAACTCGTGTAGATATCGAAGTGTTGCCAAAATTTATGTCAGAAGAGGTAGCTCTCCCTTCGTTTTTCGCCAGGATTGACTGATGAACGTTCGTCCTTGCTTCTCGTTGACTGAAACTAGAGCTTTTTCATTCTGGTTTGGGATTGGCTGCGGGACGTCCGACGCTGTTTCTGGTTGGCTAAGGGTTTTCTGGTTGGCTAAAAGTTTTCTTGGGATAATCCGTCTAAGTGCAGCATGCCAGAGTTTGTTAGGAAGCAATTAAGATCTACAAACTCTTTACAAACAATCTGATCTACAAACCTAACTTTTGTAGATCTTAATTCCTTCTTAACAAACTCTGAAATGCTGCACTTAGACGAATTATCCCAAGAGATACCTTAAGCCAACTAGAAACAGCGACGGACGTCCAGCAGCGAATCCCCCACAACCAGAATGAAGAGAGCTCTAGTTTCAGTCAACCAGAAACAAGGACGAACGTTCATCAGCCAATACTGGCCCAAAACGAAAGAAGAGCTAGCTCTTCTCACATAAATTTTGACAACACTTCGATATGTGCATCAGTTGCTAGGATGTCGTTTCCCCCCCGGAAGTTTTGACCACGTTAACACTAAAGATGACCGACGCAGATGCGGGTAGAAACGTTTGGGGTAACAACACTCAGACCACGGCACAACAGCCCGGAATGTTACAACAGAACCTTCAATATTTTTTTTTTTTTGAAGACTTCAGTTTGAGAACTATTTTTTAGATATCGACTTAGTACACTTAATATTATGTTCTTCAGGATTTTCTCAAGTTTGACATTGCATTTAATATCATTTCTAAAGATGAAAATATCTTTTACACTTCTATAGATGTTACTGGGCAGTATTCCAAGTATTTCAAAGGTGTTCTTTGCCGTAAAATATCAGTTTGGAAAACTCAATTCCTTGACATTTAGAAATTCTAGATCTCTCCTTGGACCCACCAAAAAGTGTCCTAGACAGTCACTCGATAATCCCCCCGGAAATCCCTTGCCTACCGGAAGAGGGGGCTAATATTCATTTTCACAAAATGCCTCTCCAAGGGTCTCTCAATTTTTCGTTCTTTGTGACAAAAATTATTTGTTTTATATCTCTTTTAAGATAAAATTACTCTTGAAAGCAAATTGAAAAACGCGTAATATGTATTTATTTAAAGCAATTTGGAGTTTAGATGCATTTATATGCTGCTAACGTCAAAAGAAGGAAAAATATGTATGCATTTGCTTATAATCTGAGCTCTACGCAATAAGTCATTTCTAATAACGCTTGCATAAAACGATTTTCATAAATCATATTCCAAGATAGGGATATCCTCTGGCAAAATTGGCAATAATTTCGATCTGAATTTTTATTTCATCGCTAAATTATGTGTTTTCTTAAATTATTTATTTTACTAGAACCTGGTATATTTAAATATGCATGAAATACATCACTAGCTCAGTCATTCCAGTCAAGGACTGCAGTTTCGTGCTTATTAGCAGTCATCAGCCTAATTATGGTTTCGCTATACTTATTTCAAAACTCAAGATTGTTCTATTTTTTGATTTAGCTCGAGAATTATAAATAGTTATTTCGGTTCAAACACAATTAATGAGTAAGAAATACATCGCTTGAGTTTCTTTTCATTCCACATCTTTTGCATTAGGGGCATTCCAAGGTATTTTTGACATTTATGTAGAGTCCGTAACGTGACGTTTTTTTGCAATAACTTTTTAATTTATTGTTTGATTAGCATACTATTTTATTTTGATCTTTTCCTACCAACACACCAGCTCAAATTAAAATAATTTGCAAATCAAACGGTAAATTAAAAAGTTACGGCAAAAAAGGTCACGTTACGGACTACTACATAAATGTCAAAAATACCTTGGAATGCCCCATTAAGAAATGGTTTTCTTTCAAAACCGAAAGACTTAAACACGGTATTTATTGCTATTTGCGCTTCCAACATGGGCTTGTGTTAATTGCTTCAGCTCAAAGGTACCTTTTTCTTTGCATACATTGGATGCAAGAGCGGATCCAAAAATGTTTCAAGGATGGGCTGTTGGATTTTTAACCTACCTTTCACTACGTACCTGTTTATGTATGGTTGGTGGGGAGGGGGGGGGGGGCCTTCAACAGCATTTTTATCTGAGACAACTAAAATATAGAGATTTAGCTAAGGAGGTCCCTTAACCTACTACTTCTTACCTTTTCCTTTGAAAGAGGTATTCTAGAATTGAGTTTTAAAACTCCAATTTCGTAATGATTCTGATGGGATGTTTCGCACTCCCCCCCCCCCCCCCAAACGACATCGAAGATCGTCTAAAATTGCGCTTTTTCGAACTTAAATTTTAAAAAATTACTTGATTAAAATTTTAAAATTCCTGAAACTTATTCTTTCCCCTAAAACGTCCACAACCACTTCTTTAAGAACAAAATTTTGTTAAATGCTCGGGGGAGGAACTCCAAATGCCTCCTCCTCACATCGCCAACTATCGTATAAAATTGCCTTTTTGAAACTTCAATTCCGAAAGGTTTCCGGGAGGGAAATTTTAACCCTATTCCTTTCCTTTACGTCATCAAAAATGGCTTACACTTGCGTTTTAGAACTTCAATTCGGAAAAATTACCGATGCAGGGTCCCTCAAGAGAGGGGCGATGGGAGCGAGCACTTTTCCCTTGTATCCGTCTTTAAGTGGATGTAACTTTACACAATTGTGCCTCAACGATAAATAAGGTTTTCGATTTTAAAGAAACAAGTAATCACAGACCATTAAAACTTATGAGGCATCTAATACCCTAAGCTGTTCTATTTAAGAATTTTCAGTTTTTGATCTTTTGTAATTAGTAACTTGATACTTCTTTGTCACTAATTCTTAAATGCTAAAAAGTGATTAAAAAAGACTAACTTACAATCTTGTTGAAAACCTCTTCCTAAGCTGGTTTTATTTCAAAACCAACAAAATCCATGCTTCTACTGAATAACCGCTTTAAAAACGCACGGTATTGTACAAGTTAGTACCGGAGGCGTGGCATAAAAATGGAATACCACTACATGATTGTAATTGAAACATGAAAGGAAAATGTAAAAAAAAAGGAATTTATCTCAAAACCATCTCTAACCAAGTTATTTTTATCTGTGAATAATTAGACATTACTTTAAATTAAAAAAAGAAAACAAAAATAAAGTCGTACATCGAAGGTTATTATCAATCGAAAATCAGTACTTTCGTAAAAAGTTAAGGGGGCAGAGCGTAAAATGTTTTTGACTCCTTTGGTTTTCATACTAAAACCCTCATATTTATTAAAAATTACATTTAAACATTTCGAGTTAATTTTTGAAAATAGATTTATTTTTTGACAAAAACAAAGATATCATCAATTAATTCTTCAATTTTGGGAAATATTGAATCTAAACGACAGGCTATTTCGCTTGAATGCAAATTTTCTAGCTCAAATGCTCTTTCATGGATAAAAGAGCATCATGGAATTTGTTCAAAGAAAATATATTTCATTGATCAAATAATGTAACGATATTTGCACTATATATATATGCAATATTATGCAAATAAATCTCTTCGTTTTATTTAAATTGTGTTCTGAGAAATCATTTTCTGAGATTTATTCGATGCATCAAAACACGCCATAGAAAAATAAAATATGTACATACTTCAAAACATTTTTTTTTCTTCACGTTTTCCTTACTGAACTTTAAAATGGTCTTTTTTTTTTTTCTATTCATTGATCTCAACAAGCACTGCAGAGAATTGCTGAAACGTTTGAAATTTCTGTAAGAATATAGTATTACATAAGAATTTATTTTTCTACATATTAACTTATAGGCAAATAAACAAGCTATCTTGAGCGATTTTTTATGATTTATGAGTTAACAACGCGTGGTGAAGCTTTGAACTATTTATTCGATTTTTTTTTTACAACGTTTAGCTTTAAAATTAACATATTGAGAAATGCATGAAAACATTTCCAGTTTTAAATGATTGATGTGTGAAAGCATTTGCGTAAAAAGTAAGGTTCTTAAATGTGATAAAAAAAATTTAGTTTTACACAAATTTTCAATTACTTCAAGATTTAGAGAAACGGTACTTAAAATATTGGTTATGAGAGGAAGGAATGCGTGTCTGTCTAATCTAAATAGCTTTTAATGGAATTGTTCTATTAAGAAATTGAAAGGGAATTGTTCGAACAAATATATTTTGTTCAATTTCGAGCACCCAGGGCCGCCGAGATCCAAGGCGGGACTCGTGTCAGTTTAGCCTCTCCCCCCCCCCCCCCTCACCCGCAGGAAACTTACCAAACTTATACCACTCCATACAGATCCGGGCACTTAGCTTGCGACAAGGCTGACATTACTTTTCGTCGGCCGTGTGAGCAACCACACACAAAAGTCAACATTAGGCTGTGCATGGAAATTTGAATACCACTCTTCTATCAATCCCGATTTAACAGGTGGTATTGCTTCAAGCAAACTATATTAGCGAGAGAGCTTATGACGCAATTGCATGAACAAAAACAAGTTTTCTGATTTGGGTAGTTTAAGATAATTTTTTGAGCAATCAAAAATCTTTAACATTATCACCTGTGCAAAGATCTTTAAACCTTTGAATCTTCTGTAAAATTACATTTAAAAAAGAGAGGACGAAAAATTCACCAAAAACTCGAGAAAACTTCAGAAGTCTCTTTATTTTTCTTATGAATAAGGTAAACCAGTGTAGAATGCAACAAAGTACAATTCAAATGATGTACAAATGTACTTGTGACACCTTTACTTACATCAATGTACTATGTCTCGTCTTGGGCAAGTTAAAATGACAGAACCTTTTTAATAAAGTCTACAGGAGTGAAAAACCCTTTTTTTTTTTGTTTAAGCGATTGCTATGAGTTTATCCCTAAATAACATGTTTCACATGTTAAACTACTAGTTTATTGATAATTTAAAAATCCTTAATAAGTTTTCTGAAATAAAAGTAGGAAAAAGTAATTATTTTGTCAAGATTATTCTAAATTTTAATACTGCCAGTGTTGTAAAAGCGCTGTAATCGAAGGAGAAATATCATACACTAAACCTTTAAACAGAAACGATTAAAGTTCATTTCAATCAGATCGTCTTTTTGTACTTTTTTATTATCTGAAACATCAATTAAATAAAGTGATCCTTCTCGCTTTTTTTCAATCTCAGAAAAGAACTTAAATGTTATTTTCACAAATTGCTTTCACGAAAAATATAATTTAATTCCGTTTTATTTCTGCTGCTGGATATAGGTGTGATTCAATGCTAAAATTAAATAGATTAAGCACGAAATGAACTAAGTTTAAAGCGAAGAATTCCTTATAAATAGCTTTTTAGAGTAGAAAAGAATTGCGATGTGATTGATTATCTTTGTGATGTTGTATTTAAATTACATTTGTAGAACTCCCTTTTTTTTCAAAAGACACAAAATTTGAATTATTTTATTTTTCACATTTGCTTCCTGAAGTGCCTAACTTCAATCAATTACAAGAATATGTTCTATTAGAAATAACGATAGAATGTACGGTACAATTTCAACAAATATTCATTATTTTAATTATTTTCGGAATATTTACTTGATTTTCAAATATATTGGCGGTTGTCTACAAATGATGTCGCACTTTAGGGAGGGAGTTCAAGAAATTGTGAGTTTGTGGCAAGGGGAGGGAGTTAGGTAGCAAAAATTACGACTTCATATTTTGTTTGAAAGAAAAACATTTGTTACAACGAAATGTTAACGTGATACAGCATGATGTGTGACAAGGAATGGGAAGGGGGAAGGGGCTAAAGTAATCACTTTGTGCTGAAGAAGGGAAGGTGAGCAAATGCGATGAAAAAACGAACGAAATTGTGTGTCTTTAAGACACACGATAGAAGATAAACTTTTATCTTTTCTTTTTTTTTTATGTACTCCGAACTGTCACTTAATTCGCACGTTTTCCCTCACACCACGCTCTTGTTCTTTCTATGCTACCTATGCATATTCACAACAAAATTGTGCATTTTAATGAAGAAAATAAAATATAAATAATGAAAAAACTAAATACTCGATATGATATTTTTAATTGTTGTTAAAACCAATGAAAAATAATAATTCGCAACTCCAATAAACTATAGGGGGCGCTGCAGCCACTGTCTAATGACAAATGAAAAAGGTAAAACAAACAAATGCCGTAATTTATAACTTGATTTGAAGCATAAATAAATGTCAGTAATATTTCATCGTGTTTGTGGGAAGCTTTCTTTTCTATTTCACTGAAATAACATTACTCCACAAACTGTCTGAAGCCTTTAATTTACACCGAAGAAAACACGTGGAACGGAATGTTTTACCTGTTTTGGTAGTATTGTCAATCACCGCAAGGTAGCGTATTAGAGCTTTGGAGTTGCGAATTATAAAATTATTTTAATAGATAAAATTTTAAAAACTAATTTCAAGGCTGAATTTATTAACAAAACTAACTTTATAATTCTTTTTTTTCCCATTGTTTTTGGCAACAATCAAAAAGCGGAAGCATTTTAACCTTGTAATTACTAACATTTTTCAGTGTTTTTGGCAACAATAAAAAAAAAAAAAAACGATTGCATGACTTCCGTCACATAAAAAGGCTGCTCATCAGAATTTCAAAGCTCTTGCATAAAAAGATTCCCTTCAAAAAGTGTGACATCATTTGCGGACAACGACGTTAGTCCTGCTTCAGTCTCGAATTGAATATTCTTTTTCAATAAAACATACTTCTAAAAAGCTATTTGTCGATGCCTAATTTCTTCTTGCACTATGTCATGTATTCTATGAAATATATAAACAACAATGCTATTCCCCTCCTTATGTTTATAATTTTTTTTCTTCTTAAAACGAATTATTCATTAATATTGCTATTTTATGTTCAATGTGCTTTTGCTTTTATGAATAGTTTCATTTTTCCATTACATATTTTTCTTGTCTCAAGTGGAAAGTTTCACGATCATTGTATTTCTTGTGCACAACGAAAATGGAAGGCTTTCTTCTCCTTTACCAGTTGTATTGACAAAGATGACATATTGAGAAACTCGGATTGAAGCAAGAAAAGCTTGTAGACATAACCAAGTCCCTCCAGCGGCGAAAGGAATTGTGATAAGAGCATTGAATTACTAATGCATTTTTGTCATTACTATGTCGAAAATGTATCAAAAGACATGTTTCTTACCTTTAAAATTTTGAAATGTATTATGATTATAAATATTTCACCGCAGTTAAACAGTGTTTTTTTTAAAACTTTTTCCAGGATATTGTGACATTTGCTGTAACGGATTAGCGGGCGCACACAATGTATTTTTTCCTTTTAAAATGGGATTTTGATTTTCATCAAAAACTAAACCTGATACTTAAGCTAGTAAATGATATTAAATAAGTTCATTGACCCCGTAAAAGTGAGTTTTTGTTTCGGTATTGCGAAATATTCCTCTATAAAACTTTTCTGCAGGAATTTCAACTTACGCAATTGACGTATGCATCATTTTACGCGTCCACAAAGGTGTTAACTCTTTACTTGAGCTATTATTTTGCGTTGTATGTTTAGAAAATTTGTAAATACCTAAAATTTAGTGTTTTAAAACTAGATTTTGTTAAACTTGTATGAAATGTGTTCAAAAAATATTTCCATTTTTTTTAATAGATAAAAATAAAACAAGGGAAAAGAGCAAAGAATTCTATGTACCAGAACGGTTATTAAACTAGTATGAATTTTAAAAATTGCTTGAATAAGAAATTTTTTAAATCAAATTTCCCAAATCTGCTAATCATTTTTTTTTAAGCTTACCGGATCGAAAATTGACACATTTTAATTTTATTTCCAGACTTCATGAGTTTGTCATAAAATAATAACGAAAATATCGTCTGCTGTTTTGAGTCTCTATAAATTTGCAATTCGCAACGCCAATAAACTATAGGGGGCGCTGCAGCCACTGTCTAATGGTGGATGAAAAAGGCAAAACGAACAAACGCCGTAACTTATAACCAGTAGCGTATTTTCAAATTTTTGGCCCCCCAGCAAATATGATTTTGGCCCCCCTACTAAAAATCGTATTAACGTATATTTCTCGTACAAATTTTCGATTTTGTTGGTCCCGCAATTTTTTTTTCAAACACACACACACACATATGTATATAGAGCTGTACATAAATATGGAGAGGGGGGGGGTGAGCGTTAAGTTTAGAAAGGGATCATTAGCTACAGGAATCCGGGTAATGTTTCACAATGGGGAGAAAAAGAATTAGCAATTGTAGAATTGTAATTGTAAATATAATATTAGTACTGAAATAGGGTTTCGAGGGGAGTTTTTAAAATTCTTCTAATTCAGGGCCCTTCGTCGTAAATTTTTCGACGTTGAAGTTTTAAAAACGCGATTGCAAGTCCCTTTTTGTAAACGTAATGGAAAATGGTCAGTAACTCTCTTTCACAAATATTTTGGTAATGGAAGTTTGAAAAACACAATTTTAGAAGACCTTCGATGATGTTAAAACAATGGAGTTCGGTGGTCATCCCCGGAAATTTTTCGAATTTAAACTTCTAAAAATGCAAAAGGCCACCTCTGATGACGTTAGATGAAAGGATGAGGTTCAGAATAAGGCCCCTATAGTGGAGGAGCCGACGCATCCGCCATTTTGGAGCAAACTTGATCCAGTGCTTCGTAGCGATAGCATTGCTGCTGATGTTTACATTTCTTTAGCATGCGTTAAATTGAGTCAAATGGGTGGTTGTTCGGCTGTTAATTGTGCAAACAGCTAAAAAAAAAAAAAAAAAAGAAAAAAAAGATTTCAGCTCTTCAGATTTCCAGCAGATGAATAAAGGAAAAAGAAACGGATAATTAATAGCCCGCGAAGTGACTGGCAGCCTGGAAACGACGCCAACTGTTTCCAATATTTCGCCAACGTTAACCTTTACCCTCTTACTCTCTCGTTCCCTGTTTGGCGAATGATTGCCAATAAAGGTAGCTTTCCCTGTTGTACGCTTGCTCCAAAATGGCGGATGCGTCGGCCTCTCCAGTTATAGGGGTTCTATATATAGTTCAGAACTCTCTCTCGGAGTTCTTCGAATTTCCAAAACAGTGATTTTAAATGTTCGTTGTTAGGAGGATGGAAGTTTCGGAGACTATACCTGTAAATTTTTCGAAAGTGAGTCACACTTCGAAAGTTACACAAGTGATTGTGAGTCACCTTTGGGGGAAGGAGTCAGAGACTCTTCCGAAAATTCAGAGTTCCAAAAACATAATTTTAGACAATCTTCGTTAATGATAGTGAAAAGGGTAAGGGGGGGGGTTCGAAGGCTCTCCTCCGGAATTTTTTTCAAATGGAACTCCTAAAAACGCAGTTGTAGGACACCTTTGATGACGTTACAACAAAGGATTGAGTTTGGGAATTTTCGAAAATAAAGTTCCAAAAAAGCCAATTTTAGGCGAATTCAGATGATATTAAGAAAAGGGCAAGTTTTGGAAACCTTCTTTGTAGACGTTTCGAAAAATGGGATTGTAAGCCATCCTTAAATAGAATTTTTGCAACTTCGATTTCGAAAAATTCCGGTGAAAAGTTCCAAACCCCTCATGTCCTTCCCCTAACTTCATTCAAAGTGGTCCACAAATGCGTTTTAAGGATGTTATGTAAGGGGATTTTGATCAAAGATGAGACTTCCGTAAAATTGTTCTGATTTTGAAGTTCCCAAAACGCAATTTTAGATGATCTTTGGTAGTTTAAATAGAAATGAGGGTTTGGAGGCTCTCTCCCAGAAATGTTTCAAAATTATACTCCAGAAACGCAATTGTAGGTTACGCACCTTTGATGACCTGACGAAAAGGGATGGGGTTCTGGGACTGTCCCAACCTTTTTTGAAAATCAAAGTTTAAAAATCACAAATTTGGGAAGGGTTTGGAACTTTGCCCCGGAATTTTTCGAAATTGAAGTTCCGAAAAAGCAATTTTAGCGGGTTTTGGACAGATTAGGGAGAAGGAGGTTTTTTGGACTGTCTTCCAGAATGTTTCCGAAATTAAAGTTTAAAAACACAATAGGCTACCTTTGATGAAGTAAAGGGAAATTATTTAGTTTTAAGATCCCTTCTTTCACACTTTCTTAACTAAGTCCCTACCTTTTATTTGTTTCGAAAAAAAAAAGTGAGAGAACTTAGTGGATAATATGTTAACAATTGCCCTCATAAAAATTGTTCAATCTTAAAGCAAAGTAGTTATTGCATTTCTTTTCTTCAAATTGCAAGGTCAGGAATTGGGGGCTATTCTCCCCACCTAATGTCAGGGATTCTTTACTGAATAGGTTAACTAAGCCATGGCCTAGAATCCCGGCTATTTGTTGGGCCCAAAATGGCGAAAACTGTTTTAGCAAATGGCAAAAATTGTAATGTTTGATTACAAATGGCAAAAATTGTAATGTTTGATTACCAAAAAAGTGCTTGGTCAACGACCTCTGATTTCTTACTCGGGGGCCCCTAGGCCAATAGGATCCTGGGCCCAGAACAATATAAGCAAGTTTGATTTACAGAAAAATTTAATAAAATTGAATAAAAATAAAGCTCAACAATTGTCGGACCCCTTCCGATTCCCCCCCCTCCCCCGTCAATCTAGATCCTACTCAAAAAACTGCTCTTGGCTGTTTGGGGGCTCAAATTGACAAAAATTTATTTTTTGGCTACATGAGGTCCCTGAAAAAGTGTTTGGTCAAGGGCCTCTGATATCTTAATCAGGAGCCGTAGGCCGTAGTAAATAGGTTCTGGTGTTCTAGCGGAGCACCACTGCGTTCCTAAGCTTCATAAAATTATTATTTTTTTTCCAACGTTCTTATGTTTAAGCTCTTTAATACAAGTTTGATTCACGGAAAAATTTTAATAAAATTGAATGAAAACAAAGCTCAGAATTTTTTGTGCCACTTCCGACTCCGGGGCCCTCCCGCGTTGCAGGGTCTTCCGGTACGTAGTTACGCCACTGCTTATAACTTGCTTTAACGCTTAGTGAATGACAGTAATTTTTCATCGTGTTTCTGGGAAGTTTTCTTGCTTTCTTTTGTATTCTTCTGAAATTACATTACACCTTAAACTGCCTGAAGTCTGTAATTTACACCAAAGAAAACACGTGGAATAGAATGTTTTACCTTTTTCTTTAGTATTGTTAAACACCGCAATCTAGCGTGTTCGAGCTCTGGAGTTGCGAATTTAAATGGATCACTGGAATAGTTCAAATGTTTCGTAAATGATTAAGTAGTTTTGATCAATTAAGTTCCAGAATATACAGAAATCCGTGATTAAGTGCTAGAGTTATAAATTTGTCCGGGAAAATGTCACCCGATAAGTAAATTATTTTCTCAGAAAGCATACATCTGTCGGATGAACTTCTTGACTTTAAACTTTAGTAGAATTAATTTGTGAAAGCAAATTAATTATGTATATTATACAGGGTATTCCGTTTTAACCTGCAAGACCTTTATTTTCGCAACCGTTAGTCTTAGGTGTATACTTCCAATTGCAAAAATGTTCAAAATCAGATGCAGAGTTAAGATGTTGAAAGTTTGAAGTGAAAATAAAAATAAATCAAAAGATACAAAATTTAACTTTTTATACGGGCCCCAGGTCCACTAACTTATCTTTAGAGAAATAATCTCCATTGAAAAATAATTCCAACACAAAAAGTTCGAAATTAGTACGATCAATATTCACCGAGATATGAAACGCAGCATTTTGTGACTTACATCACTTTTCACTATTCGTCAATGACACCTTTTGGGGGAAAATATAGCAGTTAACGAGTGTTTAAAATTATTTGTGAGCATAGAGTGTGATTTTTCAATTTATTCGAGGTTTTGTAATATGTTTTTGCGTATCAAGGCATAACATTTGCATTTATTTTTGAATAGCAATGAAAAATATAAATACCTTGTTTCTCTTACTTTGACGACCTGTCATTCTTTTAAAAGTGCGATAAGTTCGAATCTCATCTTCTGTATGGTCCCTTAAAACTTTAAACTGGAATATCTCCTTGAGTTTTGATCTCATAGTAGTAGGTTTCAATGGAGATTATTTCTCTCAACATTAGTTAGGGGACCTGGAGCCAGTATAAAAAGTTAAATTTTGTATTTTTTGACCCTTTTTTATTTTTTGTTCAAACTTTCAATATTTTAACTCTTCATCTGATTTTGAACATTTTTGCAACTGGAAATATACACCTAGGACTAACGGTTGCGAAAATAAAGGTCTTGCAGATTAAAACAGAATACCCTGTATAAAGCCAGCTGTTTTTTATCCGTTAGAATAAAGTGTTATATAATACGTATATAATATTTTTGAAAAAAGTTTTTTGGGAAAAAAAAAACTCGCTCAGCAACTAATTTTAATTGTGCTACGTTCAGTGATGCGTTAAGTACTTGTTTACGGCATTGAGTGTTACACATCGGGCTCAATACTGTGATGAAAACTACTTTCGAGTCAGTTACTGTAACTTCGCGTGAATGACACCAATAGTAGGAAAAATAAAATCTTGATATTCATTATTACTTCTGGTAGGGTTTAATTTCTAGCAAAATAGTTTTCAGAGATTATTTTCAGGTGTAAATAACCTGACATCTGTTTAATACAGTAAAACTCCAACTAGCCGAATCAATTGAGACCGGGACCCCAGACCCCATTTGTATAGTCGAAAATTCGGATGATTGAATATTAATTAATTAATCTATTCCAATTTCTGCATGTGTGTAGAAAACGGGAGAAAATAACTTTTTGGTGAAAAAAAGTTTTTAATTAATTAAATGAAAAGTCATTACTTTTTTACTTAACAAGCATGCTTACAAGTACTGTACATTCGAAGCCAATTACAGAATTGCACTATGAGGTGGTGACTCATCATCCAATGACGTTCGTGCTGCGCCCCCCCCCCTTACACTAGCTTTGTAATCAAATCTTTTTAAAATCAATCTTTTTTTTTTCCTGAAATTCTAAAATCGATTCGTATAGTAGGAGTTCGAATAATCGGAACTCTACTAAATGTAGAAATTTGCATAAAATTCAAAACAAGTACAAGATAATCAGTTTTCGTGAGCTTCCATGGAGCACATGCTGGAATATTTTAAGTATCCTCAGATATGAAATTGTTGAATTGCCAAAACATTAAGCACCAGAAAGCATTTTATTGCTGTTTTTGAACACAAGAGTTCGATTGCCATTTGGAAAATATCTTTCAAAGTGAACATCAATTTGATTAATTTACCTATAGAAATGCTATTTTGGCGGTCCATTTTTGTCTGCTATTTTCTAACAACAGAGTGTAAAATTTCATCCTTGAATGGAATGCCGCGGTTTTATCTTCAACTACGTTTAGTTTTAACCACAACAGTACTCTTGTGTACACAATTTAGACATCACGAAAAATAAAGGCTTTCGGTTAAAATGACATCAAACTCATTTTATATATAAAATAGTAACTGTAAAAGAGAAAAACTGAGCAATACTACTTTTCTTTTACTAAATGATTTAAAGTATCTGACTTAGAAAATATAGAGTGGTCTTTAAGTGGGCGTACCCCCCACCCTTTTTACAATAGTAGGTCAGTTATGGTATAATGCTGGTAATACAGTTACTTTGATGTCTTAAGAGTCGTATAGTTCAGCGATATGGACACCATCCATGCCAAAACACAGTTGAATTTTGCACCATGTTCTTGCAGATGTTTTGCACAGATCTTCACCGCACCTTTTGCCTCTAAATGTCTCGAACTGACGACACTAGACAATGCTCTCTTCATAAATCAACAAATAAGAAACACTCGGTATCACACAACACATTAGTTGGGAGTAGTTGTGGGACACGACTCCACCCTCGTGACTCCGGAGTACCTCCGTATCTCCGCAAAACATCTACGAAAGCATGGCACAGAAATCAGCTGTGTCAGGACATGAATGGTGTTCATATTGATGTACTATACGACTCTTAAGGTTTCAAAACAACTGTGTATAACAAACGTTCAACAATCTAACATAATAATCAGTAATCCAACGTTAAGTAGCACAAAAAATTGCAAATTATTGCAGACACGTGTTTCGGTGTTACAAGGAACACCTTTTTCAATGCAAAGAAATGTGAGCTTCTGGATGAAAAGTCATCCGAGAAAAGCAACACGGTGGAACAGGAGATAGTATAAATATCAAAAAATAGAAATTAAACAAAACAAAAAAAGATAAAATGACACCTGGAGGCAAAATTTATTATATGATTCCATCAGGAAAAAAACCGTTAAGTAATAAATTTTCCAAGAAAACCCATAAACAATGCAAAAAGTCCAAAAATGAAACCAATCTGAATAAATTAGCAATAAATTTACCAGCGGGAAAAGCTATGTATGGAAGCAAAGTATCAAATGGAGAAGTGCAGGAAAAAACAGAGTGAAGGATAAACATATTGGAATTAGTTAATGAACAAAACGAAATAAGAAAGCAAAAAATGAAATAAATAAAAGTAAGACATGTACGTCGTACATGTTTATGGGTTTTCTTGGAAAATTTATTACTTAACGGTTTTTTTCCTGATGGAATCATATAATAAATTTTGCCTCCAGGTGTCATTTTATCTTTTTTTTGTTTTGTTTAATTTCTATTTTTTGATATTTATACTATCTCCTGTTCCACCGTGTTGCTTTTCTCGGATGACTTTTCATCCAGAAGCTCACATTTCTTTGCATTGAAAAAGGTGTTCCTTATAACACCGAAACACGTGTCTGCAATAATTTGCAATTTTTTGTGCTACTTAACGTTGGATCACTGATTATTTGAAGTTTCAGCACAAAGGTATTTATTTGTTAATCTAACATAATGTTGAAAAGAAAGCGGGGACGCCTACTTTCGGGAGCACTCTGCAGTAATACAGCCCACCTCATGATTGTTGGCATTCGTCTTCGGTCAAATATTTAACCTTCTTAAAACAAGAGAAACCAGGTTCGCTAAAATTAAACACTATCTAACAAAAGTTTTCTTTGTTAATCATCATTGATTGAGGCGCTAAAAATGTAAGGGATATAAGTGGATTTTTTCTTTCTTTTTTTGAAGTTTTCAGTAAAATGCGTGCTAAGTTCAGATCCTAGGTAGGCTTTCATTGAAAAGTTTTTCTCAATCATGCTGTATAGCAGCACATACCAAGGATACTAGAAATATTGCTTGGTACAAGACAGAGGAATGGTTCTTCTATCATTTGTACTAGTTATTTCTACATTGTTAAGTTTTTGAACTTACATCCCTTTGACTCTCTCTGCTTGAATTTTGCAAGCGGCGTGTGCACCGTACATAAAATAATTAGTTTTTGTGGTTTGATGTATGCCAATAGAATTGTACCGAATAGACTTTATTATGAAATCGTAAGCAATGTTAATCTTAAAGTACCTCACTTATTTGGAAACATTAATAAATTTTAGAGATTGTTTTTTCGCTTCGCAGGAAAAAAAAGTGTCAAGAATTATTTCGCAGCCCAAACTATGCCTTAGTACTTTAGAATTTGAAACATTGCGCCCATGTTGCTGACGAAGTCAATTTGATCCATAAAAACTTCTTAGCACAGTAATATAAAAACTTTGAAATTTTGATCGGAACGAAACCAATTAATTCCTTTTAATTTCAGATTAATTTCAGATACGAGTTTCGGAGTCACAAGGAGTCCATTTATCAGACAAAAAATCTTGTATGCGGGCTTGGTGGATGTCTTTTCGCCCACGAGTTTTTTTTTCTTATAAGCCTAAAACAGCGTCTGTAATTCCAATTACTATTTGTGCAGTTTTACATTTGTTATTTATTTGAAACTAGCAAATTAGCGCATAAAGATTTTTAACTATTAGGATAATTTTAACTGCCTGCACTTAAAAGTAATGTGAAGTATAGTACAATGTATTGCAAAGTTATAATCGAAGATGTTTTCTGTGAGAATAAAATCTTATGTTTAGAAACCCTAAAAATTCTTCTTGCAAAATTTTGAAAATTTAAACTTTGCTTTGATTAAGAATTCAATAAATACCTCTGTGCTTGAAAATTAAAATAAGGTATAACAGCGTTTTGTCGAACAAAAATTTTTTGATTATTGCAGACTCGTATTTCGGGTTTTCAAGGTACACAACTTTCAATGCAAAGAAGTGTGAACTTTAGGTTGAGAAGTCAACCGTGATGTGCTTTTCTCGGATGACTCAGTCGCATTGAAGAATGGGTTCCTTGAAACTCCGAAACATGTGTCTGCAGTAATCAGCAAATTTTGCTTTGAAACGTTACCATACATTATTTTACAATTGCTTCGGTTTTCTAATTTTGAAAAAATGGAAATGTTTTAAAAATTTCAACTCTTATTAGGTTTTGCGTGATTTCCCCGACAACAAAACGTTTAAAAAAACAACCTACAATTAGTTATTCGGATTGTAAAATCGTAGGTAAAAGAGCTTCAGTTGAAGTATTTGTTATTTCCGTCCAAGAGAAAATCTTACCCTAAAAACCAAAGAACTTAGTTTTTTTTTTTGATCCCCCCCCCCCCGAAGAAAGGTTCTTATGCTTTTTTTATACTTGTAACATACTTGTTTTGTACTCGATTTATAATTGTTTAAACACAGTTTGTTCGTGATGAAAACCAGCTAAATAGTTAAAATTTTCAGCTTTATTTTACAGCACAAGCTTTGGATAGGCTGCCTTGAAAGCGAAAAAGAAACAACTTCACTCACAACCGGTATAAAAAACGTAATCGAAACCATCTAAATAAGTAAACATTTCTAATTCATTTCACAACAAAAGTTTCTAATGGGGCTGCCGTGAAAGCGATGTAAAAAACAAATTTCGAAACTTAGTTTCCAATGACAAGTACGTTGTGAAAAAAACCAAGAAACTATTGTCAGTAAATTTCAATGTGAGGCCTAGGGAACTTGAAAAAACTCAAAGCATCATTCCTATTCTAGCCACATATTGCTTAACATTTACATTGTCACTCAACCAGTACTTGTGTGTCCTCTGGTTTTCTTTTCTTCTCTTTTTTTCCCATTAAAGTCAAGAGTGTGCTGCCATACGAGTCAAAGATATTGAATTGCAATGCAATTGTTGAGCAACAGATGACGAGAATTGGAATTCCATCTTAACATTTTTTGGGTTACCTAAAGAGTGCCCTTTGAAATTTACTGAATTTCTTTTTTTCTTTTATTTTTTTTAATGATTATTTTGCACGTTGCCAACGAAAGTCATACAAATAAAAATTTCGGAGAAACGTACTAATATAAATTTAATGCACTTTCTTGTCAGTAAACTCACACTAAGTTAGGGTACATAACTGGTGCGTTGTGGCGTAAAAACGATATATTTAACATTAACACATCAGTGAAATCTCCTGATTTATAAATTTTTGAACTCTAAGTATGCATTATTAAAACAACAAAACTAACCAGTAAACATCACATCATCATTTTTTTCTTTTTTTTCTTTTTTTGCTGCGTACTGTAATATTAGTGACTAAATCGTTTAATACTACTATTGCGTAAAACCTTGATTTTTTCCAATGCTGTTTTTTTTTTTCACTTTCGTTGTCGGGGTTTAATCTTACTCAGTTGCGACCTACAGTGAAATCCCGCTACAACGAATACCTATACAACAAAATATTCGTTTCAGCGAAATAAATTTTCAGCCCCTATTGAATTGCCATTACATTGCTTGAATTCCATTACAACGAAATTCCCCTTATAACGAATAAAAGTCGAGGTCCCTTGAAGTTCGTTGTAACGGGATTTCACGGTAATAAATTTATAAATATATAACAAAACAAATATTCATGTATGATATTTCACCGTGAAAATGTGCAGTCTAATAAAGACATAACCATAGTAACTGAGTGTTTTGACTTTGATAACGATTTTTTATTTTGAAGAGATTTGAATAATATGAAATATCGATTCATAATGATGAAAAAAGTAATTATATCAATGGGTGTTGTCCAGAAAAATGTTTTGTCAGAATTGGCGAATCTTTTGAAACTTGGAAAACGAAATCAATTGAAATTCAACTCCCATCATTAAGAGATTCAATAACAATTGGTAACAGAAAATGTTTTAACGTTGTTTATTTAATGCAGTTTCGAAATCCTCTACGAACACAGGCATCTCCGAAATGCTGCTGTATTATTGATGCATTTGATGAAAGTGAGCTTCAACATTGAAAGTATTTTTCATGCTGCAACAATACGGAAATATTCCAACACAAAAGGCGAAATAAAGGGAAAGTAATTATAACTTCCTGCTATTGTTAGATTTTGTAAATTTAAAAGCTTTTCTGTTTCTCAGAAACTCTTAACTATTACTTCAAAATTCACTCTTAACTATTTTGCGATACAGAGAAGTTTATTTAGCTGTTGTATTGCTTGCATGAAGGTTTTCTGAATCATTTCAGAGCGAAAATAATAGTAAGCAGCACATTTTTTTATTTCAATCCTTAAATGCATGGTTTGAAAAAAAAAAAACCTTTTTGATATGTTCTTTAGTTTTAATCTTCTGTTCAAATCATGGGAAAATACTTTTAAAAATCATAGTTTAATTTAGATACGGTTTATGGCTAAGCAACCACTTGGCAACATCGGGCTTTAACTGAAAACACGACAAAAAATTTACCATGAAATGTCCCAAAACACTGATGAAAATTATAAAATGTCTTACTATGTATGAAGTAGGAAGGCTTTATTCGACATAGAATTAAAAGAACTTGACATCTTCAAGCGCACTAAACTAGAAAAAAAAAAAAAAAAGAAAAAAGAAAGAAAAAAGACGTTTATTTGCGAATGCCGAGAAAATCTATTTTTATTCTCTGTTAGATTGGTGCATTTGCAAGTTTAAAATTAATTTAAAAGCATTTTTAGTGAATATTTGGTTATTGGCAACTACACAGTTTCAATTTGGTCTTTTAGTATTTCTAAAGATTAAATTGGGTATGTTGCCAAATGGCAACAAGGGCATTGAAGGTTTAATGGATTGAATGATTCGCTGACTAAGTCGACAAATTTCCTTTTCCCTAAGGTCAGAGTTTTATTTGCCACATGGAAGTTTACGAAAAGCTTTTAGTTAAGAATTTAACTTTCTCTTTTGTATTGGATGCGCAATTTAAGTGTTTCCATTTACTTTTGGGGTCAATTAAGTCTGTAATTTTTCAACCTCTTTGAAATAATATATTTCGATAAAAATTATAATTTTGCATGTATTTTAAATACATTTAGCGTATGATATCATATTTCGTACGATTTCCGATTACTTTTGAAGGATTCAGCGGGTCACATGGGACTTGGGCCGCAGATTGAGCATCATTGTATCAGAACTTCTTAAGCCAATAAACTGGTTGCGTATATCACAGTTATCTGCGTACATCAACCTCATGCGGAAAGATATCATTGTTTCTTTTTAACCCAAAGTCTCTGTAGTAAATGGAAACATTACTTAATTTGCCAACAAATAATCACAAAGTCAAATTTTCATATTAGTTTCTCTCAGAAAGTGTAAGTCTTGAATGTAACACATTTTTTTTTTAAACTCTTAATTCATCCAAAAAGAAAGGAAGGATCTAAAGTTAAAGCATTGACACGATATTTCCGTCAATCATTTCTAATCCAACCTGGCTTTCTTTAAGAAATAAATTACTCATCAAACAGATAAAAGCTATTTGATTCGCCATCAGATAATATAAGCCAACTCACGAAGTAATAAAACCTCATACGTAGTCGTTATAAACTTTGGAGCAAGTCTTCTCTCGCCCTTTTTAGTGCAAGAAAATAAAGGAACCTATGCGATAAAAAAAATACACAAAAGTAGTTTTTTTCGCATAGTTCCATTATTACACTTCGAAAACATATGTTTTTAGTTCTTATATTGCAGACTTATGACAGACTCCTTTGGATTTATCATCGCACTAAGCACATATGTTTGCCTTCTTCGATTTAGCTTTTATTTCTCCGCCTTTGCATGACAGTGCAGAGGTTTTCTCGTGATCCATACGAGGGGAAATTCCTTTAATTCCCTTGTATAAAGGGGTAAAAAAGTGAAAATACACTTGGGAAAGAAAAGATAACTAGCCGAAGTAAAATGTAAAGCCATAGCAAACAATCTGATTATTTTTCCAAAAAAAAAGGGGGGGGGGAGAGGGGTTAGTATTATTTTATTTTTGTGTATCATGTGTTTCTTACCTAAAAATGTAAAGAAAATACAGGTATTTTTAAAAAGAAGCTGCAATCTTTTCCATTTTAGTTTATATCCTCCTCCTCGAAAAAAATTGCATAACAATTTACTTTAATTTTGGCACTTTAACGAAACCTTATTGTCCAACACTGGTTTAAACATTAGCCAGAAGCTTCCCAATATAAGTAGAGCGACCAGTAAATGAATATTTAAGCGCAATTTCATTTTCAAAAAATCATAACATCGATAAAACTAGCATTCCGCATATATCAGTAAAAACATATGAATTGTTGTTGTTGTCTTGTCCAGTGGAATAGTGCGGTGGACTCAAACTGATCCAAAAGTATCCTAAGTACTAATAACTTCCGAGGAATAGAGGAGTTGATGTGGGGGAGCAGGATGGATTCTGAAGATCTTCGCCAAAATTGCAGGGCATTCTGTGCATTAAGGACAGCTCCTAAGCTCTTGTAGCTTCTATAGCCACAGGGATGTATCCTCATTCCCTTGAAACACATAAATTGATGTACCTCCCGTGGACCGACAGGCAGAAGTCCAACCTCTCGAGCAATGCCACCTTTTACCATAGACAGAACTTTTTATGCTGAACTTTATAGAACTTGCTACAGGAAGTCCTCTACAGCCTGGACGCATCGATACTGGCTGAAGCTGTTATCAAGACCTTTGGAAAAATTTAATGTCCATGGACAGGAAAACAACTACATATAAATTGATGTATGAAATTATCTTTTATAAATTGGGAGAAATTTTACGGTTCCATGACGGTTTTTAAGTGTTGAAATGAAAAAAAAAGTGCATTAAAATGGTAAAAGAACACCCTAACCAGTGGACTAACACAGCATTATCTAGTCGGTTTTCTTTTTGTAAATACGTAAAAGAAAGTTACTATTGCTAATTCATCTAAGGAAAAACTTTTTAAAGGTTTTGAAGCTGTGCCTCTTATTTGGCGTTGTGCGGCAGGAATGAATTGGAAAAACAAGACATAAAAACGCGTTTCAAACTGCTACTTTCGATGCTGCATACGTAGAGCTTTGCTTATATAAAACAATGAACAATTCATCTGCAGCGAAGTCTCCGTGGCGTAATCTACTAGTGCGTCCGATTGTTAAACGCAAGGTTGGTAATTCAAATCCATTCGAGAGACTAATATGGTTTTTATTATTAAATTCAAAAAAAAAAAAAAAAAATAATAATAATTAACCTAAAATAAATAAATAAAATAAATAAAAAAAATTTGGCAGTCTCGGGAATGGCAACAGAAGCTATGCTTTTATTAACTAACATAAGCGTATAAATTTGAAGTTGATAATGTTGAATTGACAAATTTAACGCAAACTTGATTCGACTTAATGTTTCAAATGTATGTCTTCAATATTATAAGCTTATGTTATTTAATAAAAGCATATAGCTTCTGTCTGCCAATTCTACAACAACCATTTTTTATTTTTAACTGAATTACGAAATTCTTATTCACTGGAGTGTGTTTACTGCACCGGTCGATTTCACCTATATTGCGTTTGACTGAAGTTAGTCTTATGGACCTATATTTTTTACGCATTTCAGCAATTTCCAAAGAAAATATCCTATAAAACAATATTTCACGTATTGAAACTAGTTTAACAAAGTACTAAAACTGTAACTACGGGCACCACATGATTTGATTATCTTCTTAACTATTCAATACTCTGTCAATTCCTTTGTAATTTTTTTAATTTAAAAGTAGTACTACATTTGAGAAGCATAGTATTGATATTTTCAAGTATAAATTAAAATAACAACCCCTATTTCTTACGCGCAGAAAGTACCTTATCATACATTTGGTGTTATTACCAAGGAAATGTTGGAGGGGCACAATAAACATAAGGCCTTTCAGGAGAATAAAATCTGTGCAATATTTTACGAGCTACATAAAATGTCTTTTAATGACCATTTTCATAAATCTCTTCTCACTTGAGAAGATATTTCTATTCCAGGCGTTCGATCACTATTCCCATTTAAAAGAATATTTTCTCGTTTTTTTTTTTGTGATTTTCATCGTGCAATGTTTTTAAATATCCATTTTTTTGGACACTTTATTAGCAAAAATCCCACGAACTTTCTAAACACGCTTTCATAATTGATATAATTACATTTTATGAGATGGATTATTATAACGATTTGTTTATAATCTTATGACTATATTTATGAATATTGTAAAAACAAATCCATTAACACGGTTCAGTTTGGTGCAGTTTAAACCGTGTAGTTTCATGTAACACTACCAGTAAATCAAATTTGAAATGAAAAATACAATAAGAAAGAGAGAAAGCAACTTCTGTGAAGAGTTAAAATATATAGGTTACTCTTTTCATCAAATAACTTATCTCCTCAAATGACAGTGTCCGAATTCTCAATCTTTAATGCAATCCCCTGCCGGAAACTGTGGAGAAGAAAAGTTGTTTTCTTTGCATTAACACTATGTTGGAAGCAAAACCCGTTTTACAGAATTTAGTTCCATTGGGAATTCACACACAGGGGCTTGGGGTCAAAACTAAATGCTACACTGTCGAATTAGCCTCATAATTAGTGTCAGGTACAGAAGTCGGGTAAAACGTGGTTCAGGTGATATTGATTCGGGAGTATCAGCGACATTTAGTTACGCATATATTGTCGGGTGTAGAAGATAGTTTAAACAGGGTTCAGGAGATTGGTTTAGGAATAGTTTGTGTTTGACTGTGAAGTATAGTTACAATTAATGTGCGAAGATTTTTCACCCCTAAATGATGATCCCAAAGTGATGATTACCCCCTAAATTATGTAAAACCTTCCCTTAAAATTGGGATAAAAAAGGAACAAAATCAATTTTAGAAGGAATAAAAAAACTGCTTTTTCGTACACTTCTGCGGCACAGTAGAGTATGAATGATGTAAGTTTCGTTTCCTCACTCTTCTAATTTTTACCTCAAAAAAGGGCGAGGGATAGCTTTTGATGATCACGTCTTATAAACGGTTACAAAGAGGAAATGTTGCTGCTTTCTTTGCATTGACATTGTGTTGGCCGTAAAGCAACTTTTACAGTTAATTGTTGTTGCGAATGAACATACAAAGGCTTGACGTCAGAAGAGATCGCCAAACCTGCAACTCAAAACCCATGTTGCTATGCATCGCTCTGGATTTCAAACGTCATAATAATTTTCTGTATGACACTAGCCAGTATATGATATTCTCTATAGCACACATAACGTTTAAGCGTTTCATTAACGTTTTCAACTGATTGTCTCAGCGTTAACAACCATTATACAACGTTTATGAAATATGTTCGCTTATTCTCGTATGTCAGGCCTCATGAGCTTAATGGTAAATCATGCTCTGCCTTAGATAGCTAATATCGGCTTGAGAAGCCTTGATTAGTAATTGAATAAGCTAATTTTAGCTGCTAGTTTCAAAATTCCCTTCATGTACATGTTACCCGTTGTTCACTTATTTCCCTTTATTGGAGTGAACTTTAAATCACTTTTAAATAATTTTTAATTTTTTACCACTAGTTTATTTAAGTGCATAAAAGCAAATCCATTAATAAGTTAATGCCATCGTTGACTTCATTCAATAAAAGCTGTTTTCATCCTTTACTATTAATAATTATTTCTTATTTAATTTCAAGCATATACTGTACTTATTATTATTTTTTGTCATTACTATGATATAAAACTTATCATTAGCAAATGTACAAATACTTAAAAAGCTAAACATTACCTAACTTTTTTCAAAATTTTTGCAACTCGTTTCTTGATTTAGGAAAAAAATCCATCTCAGTTTTTATATTGCACACAAAAGACAGTTCTTTTGAATGATCTGAACCATTGATAAAAAAAGAGTTGTAGTTCCAACGTACTGAGTTGAAGAAAATAAGTTGGTGCAATTCCAAAAGGCAAACTGTGCAATCTATGCAGTTAAACTTTTTTTTTGCAATTTAATTCGAGTTAAATTCCCGCCGTTTGCATTATTCGGTAATTTTCTTCAGTTATGAGATTAATATCCTATTATATATATTCATCGTAATAACACAGTGGCTGTTTTCAAAATCATTTTCTTTCGTTTGGTATTAATGTTGCATAAACAAATTTTATTTTCCCTTACATCCGGTAGAAAATTATAGAACATAGAAGAAAAACTCATGAGACGTCATTTTTGATACACTGATTACTTTTGTCCAATATTTTAACCTTTAGGGCTATAAACCTATTGTTTTATGTTCAGAAAAAAATATGTGACTTATATTTATTTCTTTTTTGAAATACATTCCACGAGCTTCTTTGCAAGGTCCAATTGAATGTTACTTAATATGATTTTCCTACGTCGTCGTGCATTCTTTAAACAATTTTTACAAAATTTTTGGGCAGTATACTTCCTTTCATTTTACCTGCTTATGTCCTTTTATATTTGTTAATTGACTTTTTATTTAGTTATTTATGTACTTTTTAACGGCTCGGATATATTTAATTACTTTTTATGAATGGTACATTTGATTAATCTTGCTATTCTCCAAAATTAACCTATTTATCATCATATATGAATATCTACTAATGCGACATTTAATCTTGTTCGCGAAAACACTACTGCATAATTTTTTGTTTTTTCAAATACGTGAGAAAATTTGCTTTAGCGGCAAAATAATGCGAAATGTAAATATGCAAAGATTGTCCTATTTTTATAGAAGTTTTAGCAAAAATTGTCTTTTAGAAACAATTAGTGTTAGTTAATGCTTGTACAAAAAGGGAAAAAAGATAAAGAAGTAAAATCCTAATTTAAAAATTAAACTACAGGAAAGAGAAAAGGCTAGCACACAATGGGGTTATTTTCTTCAGTTTTACTTTTAGTCATTGAAATTGATAGAATAAGCAAAGAAAAATAACATGGACCCAGAAAATAGTTTCATTTTCCCAACAGTTATTTTTCAATTAATTTTTTAAAACGTCCTATTTTTCAAACAAGGCGTGGTCTTATGACGTCACAAATGATGCACTTTGGCGCATATGTTTACCGCATTTCCACGTTATGATAATCAGCAAGCGAATCAAATATTGCGCTCTACGTTTGCTATCAACCATATCGTTGCCAGTACACCTCAGTAAAGATGCAAATTAAATATTATGCTTTGTGAATGGCAACACTGAATGGCATTTCATCATTTGTGATGTCATTCAGCAGAAGCGTAAACAATAAAAGCAATTTTTTAGAAATATCAAAATTTAGTCAAATAATTTAAACAATGGTCAGATCCTATGTTTTTAAGCATGCTCTTTCAGAAAACAATACTTTTAAAATTTTGGAAACGACCCCATTATGTAGTTTTGTGCAATGTTGCACTTTTACCTTTTTTTCCTTTCAGCAAGGCAGGGCAATTTTTTTTCTCTGGCAGGGCAAAAAAATGCCCTACCAAAAAATCCTTCCCATTCTTTTTTCTTTTGTCTGCAAGGATAATTTCTATTTCAAATGATCTTCATTTAAATTACAGAAGGGAGATTATCAGTTTTTATGCATATTCTACTACCGACGTATCTCACAACATTAACTATGCTTCCAATAACACCAGAAATACGCGCAATCACAGCTTAACCAATCCCTTCGTACCTGTTGAACTTTGAACCCACCTGTTGAAAGGGTGGAGAGAGACAGAGGTGGCGATTGAAAGACAATAGAGAACTTACTTGCTCAAGCGCCAGATGGCCGCTCAGAAAATGCTTCCATTTTCCCGACAGACGCACAGAACCGTAGTCATGCAAGAGGAGGGACGTCCGTCAGTCGCCCTGCAGACGACGAATAACAATGGAACGGATGACAGGAAACAAACGGGAGACGCGTTTCCGGAAAAATCCCGAATCCTTCGCGGCCTTTTCGACTGCGGGGAGCGAGCTGTGTGATCGCCACTGCCAGCAGCCGCTGCTGAGCGGGCGAGCGCAGTTTATTTTCCCGCGCCGGGGAATGTGGGGTTGTCAGCCACCCTACACGGAGGGGCTCCTTGTCTGTGAAATTTCCTGGGGAAAATTCGCGCCGGTATTCGGTTTGTCTTTTTTACAAGGGCCACTTGTAGGGCGCGGCCTCCTGAATATTTGAGAAGGAGGAGTAAGGGAATTTCGATATTGCATTCGATATAGACATTAGAGTGGTGACTGTAGCAAAACTTTTTTCATACAGGAGGCATATTTTCATGCACACGCACCGATTTATCTATCGATGCATAGATTTTTAGATAGATAGATATTATAGTTAAATATCTATATTTATCTATTTCTGTCTATCTATACTGAAGTATCTATGTACATATATATATATATCTATGTATTTATCTTTTATCAGACTATATAAATACAGATACATTGATTGATATAAATATTGACAAATATATAGATTGGTATAAATGTAAATATATAGATACATAGCTATAAATAAGCATAGATAGATAGATATAAATAAATAAAGATAGAGATAAATAGAGAGATAGACACATACAGAAATTTTCTTTTTTTGAAAATAGTCTTTGATTATTGTTTTATACTCTTATAAATCTCATTCCCTCATGGAAGTGGTTACAATCCCCTTATTTCCCCTTTTACTTCGCTACCGGAGGAAACAAAAGTTTTTTTTTTGTTCAAACAAATGTTAAACCTTTTATTTTGAGTCATTGATATAATTACCCTTGATATCTACAACCTCTTTCAATCTATCGTGCAAATTTCTAGTCCCGTGTCGATAAAAATGATTCTAGAGCAAAATATCTTTGAGTAGCAATTTGGATATCAGCCAAACTTTAAAACATTTTGCCACATAGAAATATTATGGCAGTTGGAATAAAGAGAAATCTGATGGTGCAATGTCAGGAGAGTTTGGTGGTACGCGAAAAAAATCTAAAACGTCGCTGGGCACTTCCGGGTAATATTTTGAGATTTTCCTTGTTACCACGAATTTCTTGTGAAAGTCGAATATTTTGTGAAAATGTTCTTGAGCTGCAAGAATGCCGAACCTCATTTTTAAAAAAAAGTTTTTAGCTACCAGTTTAAAGATACATTCACCTTTTTTCAGGAGTTTTGCCTTCAGCTCTGTTACGGCTTTTCCAGCATCTATTCGAGAGCAAATTGCAGCCTTTGAATATTGTAGCTTTGCAATAATTATGGGCAAATAAGCAGAATTGCTTGCAATTCTGCCTCAGCTCCGGCCATATTTGCATTAATAGTTTTCCTGGTAAGTCAGGAATTTCCACGCTGCTACTATAAATACATGAAAGTTTTCTTAGAAAGATTTGTTCCAAAAAAAAAAAGGACTGGCTTTTGTTGGAATTGTTTCTGAATTCTGCAAAAACATACTGGGCAAATTTCAGGTTGTTTATACTGACTTTTATTTGGAAACTTTCTTACTTTTTGCCTGTTTTTTACTGGAAGATATTCGACGTACTAGCTGTCTATTATTTTCTAGGGAGAGTTCTGATTTTTTTCTAAGTGTAAGGCTGTTTTTTCTTGCTTTTTATAGGGTTCGTATCGAACTGTGTTGCCTAGCATAATCATGTCAACGAGCCATGGATTCTTTTTAACAGTTGCTAGAATTTAATTTCCCGACATTGTACCAGTATTTTTTTTTAACCGTTAAGAGACTTTCCATACAAGAAAAAAAATCTTTGAAAATATGACTGATATCTAAAATGCCATACTCTAACATCAACTGATCTTTACCGACAGTGGGTTGAAACCATCTAATGAGCAAAGTTTCAATATTTGAAAATTTGCTCATAAGATGGAAAAATTTGTTGCATGGATAATTACATCATTGTTTATATAAAAACTTGTTGACAATCTCGATGCTTGAAAAAATCGACGACATTACGTTTCAGTCCAACTAATATGTGAAATAAATTTTTAAAAAATACGACGATTCTCTCAATGGTAGCAAATGAATTGTAGACAACGTCAGCAAAAGTTTTTCAGTTTTTAATAGATGTTAATTTCGCACAAAAACCGCACTGATGAATCTTCGTTATCCAGCCTTTTATTTTATTTTTCGTCTTTTTTAAGCACATCTCGATTTTGTTAGAAAATTTTACAACGTGTAGTAGCAGAGCACCAGTTTTCCAAAAAATTTTCTAGCGAACCCAAACTTGTGATATTATTTTGAAGTTCTGATTGAAAACAGATAAAACTACTAGCCAGTTATTTATATCCCTTGTAAGATGCGTACACAAAATGAATACATATTTGCATATAAAGTCAGTTTCTTCACTTCATATGGCTCCTATGACACTGGCGCAGTTATTATCATTTATCATCATCATTTTATTATTACTACAGTAAAACCTATTAAGTTGACTACCTGTCTATGCGTTGAGCACAAAAGTAGTGCACCGTAGGTGGTCACCTTACACTGGTTTTACTGTATTATCATTAATGCTTTCATATCATCATCATATTATTATTATTTTTTATTTATTATTGCTTTGTAATTGACTGATCATTCGATTGATAAATCTAAGTAGGTTATTCGAACGCCGCTAATCCCCAATTGATTCAAACAGTCGATACTCTTCTAGCTAGATTTTTACATAATCAGATGCAGGACATGTAGGTAGATATATTCGTTAGACCCTGTATCAAAAAAAGAAATCAGCTTCGAACGAACACTTCCTAAGTCTATGTCCTTGCTCGAAGCAAAAAAAAAAAAAAAAAAATTGAAGTCAAAATGAGAAAAACATTGCAAAACTGGAACCGAAATCAACGGGAAATTTTTCGATCATCTTTAAATACAGTAATAGCAATATACATACAAAAAGAAGTTGATTCTTAGTCAATGTTTAGCTCATTGAAAAGACATGATAACCATTTTAGCAGAAGGAGAATTTTCGGATGTAAACAGCTTGAAAAATTCTGATGAAATTCGAATGGCGTGATCGTCATTGAAAAAGGATTTTCCACTCTGGAAGTTTCGATATTGATGACAAAAATTACTTTTGCTCCTAACTTGACCATTTGTGCGACGAATTACTTTCTCTTTCGATTAGGCTTCCGAATACTAACTGGCCTTTTACTGAACTGTAAGTAATCAAGAACTGGTATCTCTTTGAAAATTAGCTTTCCATTCTTAACTTTTTTGAGTCATTTTCATGAGTTTTTAAAGAGCATGGTTTCTAAAATTCTTGAAAAGTAATTGACTCAAAACTAAAAATTTGAAGATCCATATTTTGGCAATTTTGAGGTGACCAATGTCTTAAGCATTAGCTTAGCCTTTTCTCAGCTAAATGATTTTTTAACTAAACACTTTCCGAAATATGAAAAATCTTTTACCGGAATGACTTTGGTAACTTTACTATCGAAATAGCTATAGTAGATGCAATTATAACGATATTACCTTTTTCTATTTTGTCAATTAAGTTTTCAATCATATTATTACAGGCAACCTTAAACCAAAAAGCAGTGACAATTGGGTTGCTTCCCATTTTCCAAAAATATTTTTTTCTAAAAGAGCATGGTCGAAAACATAAGGTGACTATTCTTTCTTTTTTTTTCCTCTTAATTTTGACTTATTTTCTCTCTTAAAAAGAATCTTAAAAGTGTTCTGTCGCTGTTTTCATTTTCGCTGCTGACGTCACAAGTTAACAAGTCGCTACGGTTACCAGAGCAAAGTTTCAGGACATTGCTAAACTTCGCTGTATGAATACTTTATTTAACTAACAATTTTCGTCCCCCTAATATAATTGTTCGCAGTGAAAATCACCATAAGACGATATCTTGCCAGAAAAGGTAGCCATACGCTCCGATTCTATCTTCACCATAGATCTTTAAGAGTTATGATCTTCACTTTTGAAGTCACCCGATGGAGCATCTTGTTTTAGAAATCTGACATCTTAGAAAATAAATTTAAAACTAAATGTTTTGAAAAATAAAAGTATTTTCTTGCTCCATGTTATTATTATTTTGCTTATTCTATCCATTTCAGTGACTAAAAGTGGTATTTTTACTGAAGGAAACACCCCCTTTTCCTATAAAAAAAAGTCGTTAATTGTGTTTCAAATCTCCAAATATTGCTTTCTCCAAAGGGAAGTTTCTAGTGAGAAAAGTCAGTTTTTGCTCGATAAGAATGATTAATGTTCTTCAAAATGGCAATTTAACAGACTTTATTCACATAAACTACACCTTTTTATCTGTGTCAGGGGGTTATTTAACTTGCATTGGTGTCGAGTTGCCAATAATTAAATAAATAAATAGATAAAATAACATTTGTAAAATTTTTAGATGCATTTTTTTGGATAGATGATGAAGAAACATACGTACTAAGTAATTACAAACAATCGATAAATGTGTCAAAAGTCAAAAAATTTTAAACGTTTCGCCTTGTCCGAGATTGGAGCGTAAGTGTGTAAAATGACAGTAACGAGCGATTCTTTTTTAGCTTTTTCATAAATTTTTCACATTCACTGATATTTTTAACTGGAGTTTTTAATGAATGTATCAGTGTCATCAGTTTTTGCATACACGGAACCGATTTTGATTATTGACGTTGTGCCAATGTAAGAATTTTACCTCGTTCAACCCAAACATGAAGAAGCTCCCCAAGGACAAGCATCTTTTTACCACAGCCACCCTATAAATGTCCAATTTCCCCCTTTATATTGGACGTATAAAACTTAATTCATAAAAGTATGAAGAAATCCTAAATGATATTATTAAAAGCTTCAAGTGTTCTTTAAGTTTTTGAGTACAGTCTCCAATATTACTGACAGCCTCTCGTCAATGTATGTATTGTATATTCAAAACTAAATTAATTACATTAACTAACGAATTTACTGACATTATTTTAAAATTATAGATGATAGTTTCAAATAAGTGAATAATAAAAAGTAATTTTTCTATAATTTTTAATTAAAATTATGTTTGTTATTGGAGCAAAAAACTTTTTTTTTTCTTCTTCGCACTGTGTTAGTGGACTCAAAAACGAATTTCCTGTTAGAAAATTACAGAGGAAATTATTCTTTTATGAAACGCCGCTGAAAAACGTTGCCAAACGCAACGTCATTTTCCGGTACTTTTCCTGACATGTGTATTTTAATATTTTTCGGAAAATGTTAAAGAAATGAAATTAGAGGCGCTAATTTGATAAGTAACGTCAAAACGAAAAACGTATTTACGTAAAGCTTATGATTCTCTCACAGAAATTGTATAAAACTTCAAAAAATGAATTCATACTTTTCAGAAATGGGGTCGTTTCCAAAATTTTAAAAGTTTTTTTCTGAAAAAAACATGCTTAAAAACATAGGATCTGACCATTTTTAAAATAATTTGTTTAAGTCTAATATTTAAAAAAAAACGACTTTAATCGGTGCGCTTCCATTGTTTACATTTCTTTGATGGCATCACAAATGATGAAAAGCCATTGACTGTTGCCATTCACAGAGCAAAATATTAAATTCACATCTTTACTCACGTGTTCTGGCAACGATATTGTTGATAGCAAGCGTAGAGCGCAATTTTAATTTGCTTCTTGATCATAACGTGGAAACACAGTAGAAAGTGCTCCAAAGAGCATCATTTGTGACGTCATCAAGACCATGCCTTGTTTAAAAAAGAGGACATCTTAAAAAAATAATTAAAAAATAACTGTTGGGAAAATGAAAGAATTTTCTGGGTCCATGTTATTATTATTATTATTTTTTTTTTTTTTTTTTGCTTATTCTATCACTTTCAGTGACTAAAAGTACTACTTTTGACTGAAGGAAACAACCACATTCGGGATTCCTAAAGCAATAGGGGAAAATTATGTGTGATCTGATACGTTAGAAAAGCATTCACTATCGTACATTCTATTTTCACTGTTGCAAATCTGTCATTGTGAGTAATGAGGTATAAGAAGCTGGCAACTCCTTTGTTTACGATTAGTTTTAATTTGGAAGCCCCGTCGTTGTTTATTCTCCAAGCGTCAGATTCGCTCGTTTTGCTTCAGTTGCGTGAAAGTCACTTTCGAATTATTCACGAGTAAAGCAATTTTGGCATAAATCCAACAATGTGAAAAAGGAAAAATTTAAAAAAATACATTAAAAAATCCTCGCAAAAAATATTTAAAAATATCTATAGAAACCTTTAATTTTTCTGCATCAGACAAAATTTGTTCCAATGTTCCAAAGTAGTTAGAATATGAAATATAATTGTTTTAAACTAATTTCATGCCAAAATTTAGGTGAGCCTTCAGTTGGAAATTCATTGCTGATCAGACCATTGTTGAACAAAACTTTTATTCAAATGCATCTCAAATTTTCAAAATAATATAAATATGATTTCCGCAAACATACATCGATGACTCACAGCAGCTTCCCATCGGGGTGCCCTTGTCTTAACTTTAAGATATTACCTCGCACTCGTTTTATAAATAATTTCGTCACCTGATAATTCTCCAACATAAGACTAAAAAACAGAAAAATAAAATAATAGTTTCAAAAACTAAAAAAACACGCTTTCGTAGCAAAATGAACTAAAAAGTGAAAAATTATCTTTGGATGATAGTAGTTGAACAATCACTTAATTTTAATGTAATACAAAAAAGCGTGGGGGGGGGGGCTTGTTATCAGTTGTCTTGAATTTCTTCCATTTGTTGTCCATGCAAAAATGTAAATAGACAGCTCCCCACGCTTTTTTGTATTACATTAAAATTAAGTGATTGGTCAACCACTATCATCCAAAGATTATTTTTCACTTTAAAGTTCATTTTGCTAGGAAAGAGTGTTTTTTTTTTTTAGTTTTTTAAACTATTATTTTATTTATTATTTTTTGCAACCGGAACTGAAACACCGGCATTATGAAAGCGAATGTAAGTTAAGAAATTGCCTAAAACCTATACAGATCTCTTCTTCCCCTGCCATACTCCATTTCACCTTTAGAATTTTTTTCTTTTAATTTTTTTTTTATTTTATGGAATTGATATCTATTATTATAGTTGTCTCTGATTTCACGATTTCACTCATCTAAAGTGCATTTCATCCGTCTAAAAAAATGTGGAGGAGTATTTTTTTCATGCCTTGAGTAAGGGGGAAAACTACCAATTAAATTAATTAAAAAATTAATTATTAAAAAACAAATGTTGGGAAAATGAAAGTATTTTCTGGGCCCATGTTATTATTTTTGTTTTTTCTATCAATTTCAGTGACTAAAAGTACTACTTTTGACTGAAAGAAACAACCCCATTGGGAATATGAAAATGAAAGAACCACTTCTTTCAGAGCTGCCTTTACTCATTCTTGAAAAAAGATCTCGTTTATAAATCTTTTACTATTTCACAAGTAATTACCTCCATTTTTAAAAAATGTGTTTCCAAATCTCTTCCATATTTGCTTTCCGTGTAGTTTTTGTTTTTTTCCTGAAAACGTAAAACACAACTCATAACATTAAGCGATAATGCATTTGGTGCTACAAATGCATAATCGCCAAATGAGAGCTACGGAATATTAGGTGTCTGGTTTTATTTTTGATATTTTTCTGTAAAACGAAAATTAAATAAATATACAAACAAATTTGAAGCAAATTCTCCTTTAAGTTTGGGATTTATATTTGTCTTAAATTTCCCAGTTGGCACCGATGTTTAGTTTTCTTAAACTGTTAAAATTAAACAAAAATCGTCCGATTAAAAAAAAAAGCGAAATATGGAAATGAGGTTTCCTCTTCGAGATCTTCCAAAAAAAAAAAAAAAAATAGTTCGTATGAATCGGACTATTCAAAAGTTATTGGGGAGGGGGGGGGGGACAGGCATACAGACCGACAGATACGTATTTTCCCCATCTCAATATCCTTCTTTCTAATTTTTAATTTTTCGATAATTATTTTGTTTACTTTTGACTTTTTAGCGATATTTTTAAGAGGCAATAAGTCTTCTTTCATGCTTTTTTTCTTCTTACTTCTGCTTTTCGGGGAAAGTAGGATCAAAACCAAGAATTGCATGTAATGTTTGAAAGATTGATTTTTATTTCTTAAAATAACTTTATTCTTTTTTCGAATTTCTGTTCTTTATGGCTGATCACTCCTTGTTTTTAGAACTGTTAATTTTTATTAACTTTCAGTTTATCTTTTTTTTTTTCTTATTCAGACTAAACATCATGAAAGAAACACTCACAAATCCGTTTCTTTAAAAGTTAAATCATAAAACAGGAAGCAATCATTGAAAAATTCATTTTGAATGCAATTTTAATGTAAACAAGAAGTTCCGTCTAGAACTAAACGAGCCTACTTTCCCTTATACCCATACTACTTCCTAGTACCTGATCAATATTCTCAAAAAACGAACAAACAAAATAGTAGCACCTTTTGAACAAAGCAGCTAATGCACTTTTTTTCCATTAAAATTTTTTTTCAACAGCTTTCAAAACGAATGAATAATAATTAAAATTAATAAACTCCTTAAAATAAATACATCATATCAAAAAAAAAAAAAAAAAAAAAATCGTTTCTTTTTTCCCCTGCTGCCAAAAATAACTTTTTAAATGAATTAATGCATTTACCAAAATAAATAAAAACAATAAAATGTCAACTTAAAGAAATAATTTTCATTGTCAAAAAAAAAAAAAAAATCTTCTGCACATATCTTTATGTAGACACATAAATGATTCGGAACTCCAGCGTTCGAATACGCTACCTTGCGTTAATTTACAAAACTGCCGATGAAACTAAAACATTGCCACGTTGCGTTCCACGTGTGTCTGTTGACGTAAACACAGGAAGTTTGTACTGAGTATTTATTAACGCAATCGATGAGTCTTTGTTTGCTTTCAGCTACAGAAATTAATTCGTCCCTTAGTTGTATTCTCGAGCTTCTCAAAATAATGTTAGTTTTCCTTATTTCCTTCTAAAATATGAGTTGATTGAAAATGGTGAAAGCGAAAACTGGATTAACAAACTTGAATAACGTTATACAAGGTAAAAAATTTATTGTTTTGTATGAATTTGTAAGAATATGAGTTTTTTTTTAATCTTAAATTAATTTAACTAACCATCTTTTACAGCAGCATTTAGTTGGAATGGACGGTATGCAAAATATTTTCTTGAATATATTATCGTAGAACAAAATGAAAAATGTTTCACCGAGAAAGAATTTACTTTATTCCTTTTATTCTCAGCTGAAAGGTTTCGCCAAATTTGTTTAGGGTTATAGTTTTAGTATTGTGCGAGCAAAGTAGCCGTGGCGAGATTTCGCGTTTTTAGTTAAACCATTTTTAATTTTTATCATGAGTGGAATAAAATGGTAGTAAGATTACAGAATTCGATAAGTAAAAAGAAATAATGGTCAATCAACTGAAAAGAAAACTACCTCCATATATCCGTAAGAATTCTGTAGATGATTTGCATAACTTGACATAATTAAATCGTAACTCAGAAATTAGAAAAATCGAAACAGAAAAATTTTAAATTAACCGATTCGGGAATTCGAGAGAAATAACTCAGCAACAAATGCAAAACAATAAGCGCTAGCCAAGCAAGGCAAAGAAGTATCATCTTCTTTCGATAATAATTCGTAATGTCATATTGAATTTTCTAGCATTAATTGTTGTTCTTGTCAGGCTACAATTATTATTTAGTTATATCAAGAATTGATAAATATCGAATTCAACATCGTGGAAATAGCTGCTTAGAACTACGAACTACGTAGTTTGCATTAATCTTTGACGTTTAGTAATGCTTCTTGAATTCTCATTTCTTTCTACGTGGGCCAGAATATCCACAAGACTTTGAAAATTAATTTAAAAAGAATAAAGCGAAAAATATCATACATACGAACAAAAATCACAACACTTTTAGCATTTTCCTCGTTACCACATGCGTTTGTTTTAGTTTTTAAGTCGGCCATTAGACAGTGACTGCAGTGCCCCCTATAGTCTAAGAATCGGAGTCAGTCATTTGTCCTCCGTGAATAAATTTTTGCTAAAGCTACGAAATCAAAGTCGAAAACGGGAAGTCGGAGTTCGATTAATTGTCGGGCACAATAGTCGGAGTCGGAGTCAGGTGCCCCTATATTCTAGGAGTCGGAGTCTGGAGTTTGGCGTCAAGAGCTATTTCCAACAAAATTTGTTTGAAGTAAATCCGCCTTCAAGTACGGAATGTACATTGACTTTCAGTTTCCCCGTAGGCGCTAATGTTAAGGGATTTGAACTGTTCAAAATTGAACGGAAAATTGTTCAAATCAAAAAGATATTTTACGTACAAGTTTTTCATCAAACGCTTTTTCCTGCAAAGTTTGTTTGAATCAAATTCGCCTCACAGTTCGGAACTGCCTTGAATTTCAACGTAGGCGCTAATGTTAAGTTTTTTTGAACTGTTCAAAATTGAACAAAAATAGTTCAAATCAAAAAGTGAAATATGAGAATGAGGTGTCCTTGCCAAGATCTTTCGAACAAAAAAAAGTTTTTTCGAATCGGACTATTCATTCAAAAGTTATTAGGGGGGAACAGACAGACAGACAGACCGACAGACAGACAAACAGACCGACACATTTTCCCCCATCTCAATACCCTACTTTCCAATTTTTAATTTTACGATATTTATTTAATTATTTTATTTATTTTTGCCTTTTTTTTTTGTTTTCCGCGATATTTTTAAGATGCATTAAGCCTTCTTTCATGCTTTTTTCCTCTTTTTCTGACTTTTACTGCGAAAGTAGGCTAAAAAGGAAAGATACTGTTTTTTAAAAGCAATACTAAAAGAATATCCATTCATTTTTAAGCCAACAAAATACAAATGAAAAACATTCCAAAAGAATTTTATTTAAATGCATTTGGCATAAGAATTTTCAAAGTTGGATATTGTCTCCTGAGGACAACGGTCGGATAACTTACTGTTGTTTTAAGGCTTAGATACCTCACTGTTGCTCTGAGGCGACGATATAGTTTAAAGAACCATCGACCTACAGTATCACAGGATAAAACGTAAAATTCACTCACTAAATAACGTCGTTATCTACCGATCCCGAAGCGAACAATGGCTCACTTGACCCGCTATCTACCAATTAAAAGGGCAATATCAGAACTGCTAGTCCGTTGTAATATATAGTGGTAGGCAACTGCGTAATCCGTGCACCGCATTCCCACGTGGTCCTAAGGCTTCATGGTATAATACTATAAAATGGAAGAGTAAAACAGATAACAAAAAAGATGATCCACATACTCCCAGCTGATGTTTTGAGTTTTTGATAAAGGAAATTTCTTTCCAGTAACGGTTTAAAAAATCAAATAAATCGTAAACTGATAAATCTTTCCATTTTGGAAATGCCCATAAGACAGTGACAATAGTGGCAAATAATAAGGAAAGAATCCACTTTCATTGCATTCCGATTTTATTGCAAAAAGGTTTATTCGTGCCTCAAAATCCTCCAATAAAGTATTTGTGAAACAATTTTTACCAACTATTTGTTGTTTTGTGTTTGCAGTATTGTGCAACATCTGCGTGATTTCTCAAGGTTCTGTTCTCAGGTAGGATTCTGGTGAAGATATTTTTTGTAAAATTCTTATTGGGTTTTCTAATATCTTTGGAATAAGATATTTGGGTTTTTAATGCAAAAGAGATGAAATTTCAAAAACCTTATTTTATTATTTTATATAGTTTTAAAAGTGGTTTCAACTCGTGTATTTTCCTGCAGCTAGTTTTTTTTTTTTTTTTTTTTGAAAATGCCATCCAAGATTACTTTTTATATAGAACGAAATTTGAATCTTGCTTGTGCTTGGCACTTTCATCAAAATTCGCTATTCGATTTGTTTTTCTGAAGTCAGAATCATATATATTTATTTCGTAATTTGAGAGTTCTACAAACCGTAAAGTTTTTATTATTTCATATATTCCTAGAAAGGATTTTCTGTTCATTTACATAAAACAAATGCAAAATTTATTCAGCTAAAAAGAAAAAAAAAATGCTTCCATTTTTCTGATCATCAGTATTTACATTGCATTAATTTACCCCTCTCTCTCTCTTTTTGCATTTGAGCGAGTATTCCTTTGAACAAGTTAAAAATTTTAGTGAATTCCAACGAATATTTCTCCAAAGGGTAATTTTGCAATATACTATTAATAAACTACGAGTAAAATAATATTTTTCTCTCTTTCTTTTTCATCTTTCTTTTTTTCCTTTCTTATTTTTTGTATTTAAAAATATTCAATTTTTTTTTTAGCTCTAAGAAATTACTGCTTAAGCTATCACACAAGATATAAAATGAGTTTAAAATCATTGCTAATGACTGGAGCAGGGGTCTCCAACCTCTTTTACTCAATGACTACATTGTAAGTTATTGGAGACAAGTCAGACTTGCAGTATTTCAGCACAGATTGTTCAGTTAGGTCTTGCAACCCCCCCCCCCCCATCTACGAATTTGTTTCTAACTAAGCGCTTAATAGCGGTTTCTGAGATTTTCTGGCCTTAGTTCTCTTAAAAATGCTAAACAAAGAAATATGTCATCAAATTAAAATGTTTTTTTCTTCTTTTCAGTTTATAAGCTTCTCGCGCTACCAGGCAAAATCTGTTCGCTGCCCGTAGGTTGAGATTCCTAGATTACACTGGCGCATTTTTATTCAAATTTATTTAACAAATTATAAACACATCACGAAAATATGGACGACTTTAAGGTAAATATTTAAGTGACATTTCCAGTCAAGTGCACAAATAACTAAATGATGAAACCGCAAGGACAATTTTAGAGTAAATATTCACATGTTTATATTAACTGCGTCATTGTAATGAGAAAAAATTCCAACTGAAAGAGAGCCATCAAATGAACGAAATACTTGTAAAGGATTTCTGCAAGCTTGATTTATTCCTACTCGTTAGGTGAACAGAAAATAGGCGGCAAAAGCTTGGCGTTGTGCCAGTGCAGTGATATTTTAAAATCCTGTCATATTCCTTTCACTATCAACTCCAGCAATACGACTTCAAGCTTCCAGTTTCGTTCGGTGAAATTGACTCAATTAGTTTGCTCTATATTTTCAGAATATTGCTTAATTGTGTTAAAAACAGCGATGCCTTTTCATTCCGGTTTTCAAGGAAGTTTTCAATCAATTAAAAGTGTTTACTTTATTACTGGAACCGCTACACGTTTCACAACACGTGAAGGTTCGAAGAGTAATCTCAATTCAAAATAACTGCTATGATATGTCATTTTTGAGTTTAAAACAGGCTTGCATCGTTGTTTTTAAGTTGAGATGAATTAAATTTTGTTATGATCGAAGTTAACTTAACATAGAAAAATTTACAAATTACACTTTTGAGTTTAAAACAGGCTTGCATCGTTGTTTTTAAGCTGGAATGAATTAAATTTCAGTATGATTAATTTTAACTTAAAGTAGAAACTGGTGGTATTTTCTGTAACGAAAGATTGTGTTTTTTGAGAACATGTTTGCAGTATGTGCCAGTTAAAACTTTTCTTTTCCTTTTAAGTTTATTTTTCTTTTTTTAGTCAAGCAACAAAACTAACCCCCGTAGATGTCGTATTATTTGATTATTTCTATGATTTACTTTGCTTTTTTGCAACTTGAGTACATACTAGATTTAATTTACTTTATTCTTAGCACTTTATACTTGGCCTGAATCATAGCCTGACCAGAGCACATTCCATTCAGGAACCAAAGGTCGCGAGTTCGAATCCATGTTGTAAATGTTGATTTGAAGAACTTTGAGCGAAATAGATATCGCTTTGCCGAACCTCCACCAGTGGTAGCTTTCTTTTTGTCCAATGAGGTGCAGCTACGTTTAAAAGTCCTTCAATAAGTTAATTGTTCTCCCCATAAGTTGTTCTGCGGTAGTAGCGAATGTACAAGTTTGAGGTCCGTGCGTTTCAGCCTAGTAAAAAGGTTTTTGCAATGCCTTACCATGACAATCTTTTACCAGGTGAGTCAAAATATGCCCCAAAAAATTCTTCGTGATGTCCGATATACACAAATAAGCAATTTAGATCGTATTAGGATACTAAATATAAACCATATTAAAATTATAATTTGTTTCTATTTATTGTACTGGTGATGATGCATTTAGAACAGCAATGTGTATTTGCTTTCCGGATTCGCGCTCCAATTCAGTTTTTGCCCGAAAGCAAGAGGGAAAAGAAGAAAAATTAAATGTTTTTAGGTAATAACTTAAGCATCGAAATAGAAAAAAAGCTAAATAAATAAATAAATAGAGAGAGAGAGAGAGACACTTTCATTAACTTTCATACATTTTTCTTTTCCTTAATCGAAACTAATTCTGTTTTAATTAAAGTGATGAAATCTTGGAAGTTCACTTAAGAAATTTCGAAATGTAACTATCGGAAACCAATGCATTAGATAACCGAAAGCTTAGAGACTGCTGCTTTGGTTCGGAGAATATTGACAAACGAGATGATGAACGTGTAATTGCTGACTTCACTTTGTAATAAACTTCAGCACTTAGGGAAAAGGACAATAGAGGGTTTTGAATGCTCGAGACACGCGGAGTTGGAAATAAACTTTGAGCTCCTTTGACAAGGGCGAACTGAAAGATAATCAGTCGTGGCAGTTTGAAAGACTCCTTTCGCAAGATGAGAATATTATGCGTTAGAAATTTATAAGCACTGAAACCCTTTTGAAATGAATTTTATTTACTTTATCATATTTAAGGAAATACGTTTTTGATTATAATGTTTCTCATTTCATACTGTTTAAAGTGAATCTGTGCTGCGTTAGATATCATAGATTATGAATATTGCTCAACATAAATATAATTAAACAAAAATTATATTTCATCATACCCAACAATCTTTGGTACTCAATTCACCTACTTATTTTTTTCTTTACATTCTTCAGACCTTGATTGCAAGAAATCTAATTATATTTTGAGGAATTTTTTCCAGTTCAGTTTATGAATCATCTTCTGTTCCTTTTTTCATTTAATGTTGGTACTAATTTTTGTGCTTTGTGTACATTTTCGTCATTTTTGAGATTTGGTTTGCCTTTTTTACTATTTCATAGATTTTTCAAAAACTTTTAGTTATTATTTGTCAAACAACTTTTTCAGTTAGTTACTTTTTTAGGGGGGTACAAATTTTTTTCTTTATTTACGATTTTACTATTTGGTGATGATTTTACTGGAGCAAAAGGAGTTTCTGAACAAAATATTTTCCAGATATTCGTAAATTCTTTTCAGAAAACATTTAAAATAGCTCTAATTCAGTGGTCTCTAACCTGAGGGGGATCGCCCCCAAAAGGGCGATTTGGCTCCTCAATGGAGGCAATAAATTCGTAACGGCGATGAGTATTCAAAAGACAATAATACTTAAATTATAGAAAAGGTAGCGAAAATCGAAATTGAAAACATATACGAAAGATACGGAAGTTCAGGGAAGGAATCATAAGTTAAAAACAAACAAAGTTCAGGAGCTTTCTCCTCACACCGAGGTTGAACCTTAAGAAATTACTTCATTATTCATAGGCAAGTTTATAAATATTCATTTTTTTTTGTTTAATTTTAAGTGTCTGTGTTTTTATACTAAAGTGAGTTTATTTAAGTATTTCACTTCAAATACTTATCAGCTCGTTTAGGAAAAGAAAGAAAAAGAAGAAGAAAATGCAAAAAATGTACTTTTATTATTTTATTAATTGTTATTAATATTTTTAATTTGAGAGTTATTGGGACAAAATTGCTTTACTGTGTACAGAGTGGTCCAAAAGTGAGCGTCCCATCCCCTTTATTTTCAACATTAAGTTAGTTATGGTTGTACGATTGTTTTCAGTTATTTTAAAGTCTTCAGGGTTAGAAACATCGGCAAAGCATTATCCATGTCGCAACACTGCTGAATTCTGCGTGATGTTCTCGCAGATGTTTTGTAGCAAAACATCTCCGAATCCTCGAAACTCTGCCAGTATAGCAGCCGGAAATTACAAATGGATTTTTCTTTTTGGTCATTACCACCCTTATGTACTACCTTATTAGGATTTGCAGCATGTGTTAAAACCAAGAGTTCTGGGAGGGAGGTTTTGATCCCATAATCTCACCTCTGGCTTGTCACTGAACTCCACAAATTATCTGCGTAAACATGGCACAGAGTTCAACTGTGTTACGACATGGATGGTGTTCTACCAATATTTATGACTCTTAAGAATAAAAGTAGCTGTTTAAAACAAACATTCTACCATAACTAACGTAATGTTGAAAATAAAGCGGGGTGAAGGTTATGCCTATTTTCGTACCAATCTGTACATTTTACATCAAATTAAAATGTGCAGGCATTTATATTGTCAAGTAGCCACCATTAACATTTGTCAACCAAATATACGTTTATACATCTTTAGTTTGAACCCAGAGAATCAAGAGTAAACAGTTTTTTGCAAATATCTTTAATGCTTTAATTTTATTTTCATGAGAACTAGTGGTCTAGTCTTCTAAAGACACTTCATGCATTGTGCTAATACATTGTTTTTATTTTGCTGGTGCAACGTTTTTTCTGTTTACGGGACATTTTGGTGGAGGCGCCGGGCATACGTAACAATATTTTCAATAATATCGATACTCACTTGAGCAAAGTTATGGATTTTTCAAGGAAAAAACGAGAGAGTGGGAGGCGATAGGGGTCTGTCAACCTTTAGACGAGGGCGATGGGTCCAAAAAGGTTGGGAGCCACTGCTCTAATACCTTTCTGAAAATTAAATCAGAATATACGTCAGTTTTATGTAAGCTAAATTAGACATTTTTCAGATGTATTGCAAATTTTACTATTTTTTTATATTTACATCAGAAAGTTAACTGATAAATAAAATCATTATCTCAAGATTTCGTTCCACATGAATTTTAGTTACACAATATGAGTTGTAATTTCGCTTCTAATTTAATCTATTATGCAAAGCTTTCAAAAATTCTGACAAAATGAATTAATGAAATGTTTGAATACTTATGCGGACTCTTATGTTATCCAGCGGAAGTTTCGTGTTTCCTAATTGAAATCTGAGCAACAGTTTTGATAAGGAAATTCAATTGGATAAATTTATCAAAGGACGTGGTTCTTTCTTTGCTGTATGTTTAACTGCATTGTAAAATTCTAATAATGGTGTCGCAGCTATGACATTGACACTGTTTACTACTTTTTAGGGAGTTCAGGAAAGGCAGACATGTTTTTGGATTGGATTTGAGTCGGAATACTTTTGCAAAACTACTAGGAAAGTAACTTAGCTCAATTCAGCTCCAATTACCTTTCCTCATTACCCCGAAAATGGGTAAATATTGTCAAAATCATGGCTCAATTTATCAGAGTCACACTATAGCACTGTTGCACAAATTTGTAGCGAAATATTTTTTTCTCGAAGGGGTTTCAAAATGTAAGGGAGCAAAAACTCTGACGGGAATGCAGATTCACTGTAGGAATAAAAATCACGCTGAAGATAACGAAGAAGATCAAAGCTTTCAAACAGTACTGGTGATGTGAACTAGGTGTCCATTAACAAGAGAAAGTGTCAGTTAGAAGTTGGCGGCGTTGATGGAAATATATCCCGCGAATGACACAAGAAGTGTGACAAGGTTTTTGCGTTGGGAGGTATTAAACCCCCTTCCTTACAATCCCGATCTCGGGAGGTCAGCAGTTCAAAACCAATGCTGCAGTTCAGCAAACCATCTTCATGTGGTTTCACATTCTTGACGATGATTTCTTCCATTCCGGATGTTCAAGTAGTGTTTCTTCAAAGATCCAAAGAAATGGAAGTCACTAGGTGCAAGTTCGGAACTCTAAGGAGGGTGGTCCAATACCTCCCAACACAGAAACCTTATCACATTTCTTGTTTCATTGGCAGGACATATTTCCGCCAATGCAGCCACCTTCTAACTGACATTCTGTCCAGTTAACGGACAACCAGCTCCATCCACCGGTCGCGTGTTTCTTACTTCTTCAGAGTATCTACACAACCGTCAGAGCTCTTGTTGTCTTACTTTTTTAACCCGTCCGTATTTAACTTATTCATTTAAAATTAGAGTAGGCGCCGAATGATGGGTAACACTTTGATACTTGAGATTTTGGCAAAACATTAATTTGTGCTGTTATCGTTTCATTCCAGCAACATCAGCAAGATTTGAAAAATAATTGCTGGAAATGCATTGTTATTATGAGCATACTATTAAGCTCGCATATGCTAGTTAATAATGATGTAGTTTACAAGTACAGCGAGCTCGGATAGTGAGTGACAACGAAGGAAAGGGACGGTAGACGGGTAGACCCATAATACATGTATGTATGTATTTGCGAAAATGTGCGTTTGTCTAGCCCAAATATGTGTAATAGAAAATACAGAATCTTATTTCATTGCGTGTTTCATTGTGTTCGGTAAACTTGTTTAAAAAAAAAAACTTCCAAGCAGTAATGATATATTCCTCACGTGAACTAACGCCTTAATTGGAATGTACATAAATAAGAAAAAATAAAGCGTCAGAAAATCGAATGCTAACAAGACAAGTTGAATCTGTTTATTTTCAATCATTGCAGAATTTAAAATAAGTGTGAAGCGAGACATTTTCCTGAGAACGATTCAGCTTATTTCTGTGTATTTCTTCTTTTTTGATTACGGGACTAAAGCATGGAATTATTTGTTAATGAGGAAGCGTATAATGATGCTGAAAAGAATTGTCTTATGTCTCAAAGAGCTTGACAGTGCCACTTTAAATTTCAGAAATTCAACTTTCATTTCAGAAATGAAAGTTGTCCGAGCGTTGCCGAACTCAGATGACTTGTATTCCTGGAGCTCTTTTTCCCCCTCACGTTAAGGAAAAGGTAATCCCAGACTTCTGAAAATTTTTTTGCGCTTATTATTGTTATTATTATTTCTTTTTATCATGGTGGTTGTAAATGACAAAAACAAAAGGTAAAGTCAATCAGAAGAAAATGCCGCACCCGGGATCGATTCCACATCCCTTGTATTTCCTGTAATTATTGATATAAATCAGCATAGGTGCAAATGAAATTTCCCTAACGTGAGTCGAATTTCAATTATTAGATTTAGCTGTAAAATCGTTATTTTGAGTTATGTGCATGATTTCCCTGCCGAAAATAGTCTTTTCTTCTAAATGTCGTAACCATGCCTGATTTTGAAATCAAAACTAAGCGTAAGGAGTGTGCGGTTTGTACGGAGTATTACGTATGAATCCGGGCCATTCTTCTTTACAAAGGCCAGATAACCATGTGTCATTTAACTATGTTTATTTTTACCTTTTTGTCTTGATTGACATCCCCCTCCCCTTTTCTTCTATTTACCTTTATTTTTCCTTTTTTTCGAATATTTTTGTTTTCTGTTTATTTTATTTCGTGGTGTTTTTTTCTTCCATTCAGCTTTTCCTTTCTTGCGGTTCACGGTTACCAAAATTTTCTTTTTGTTTAAGCTTCCGCTTAATCTTTGTTCAATTGAATTCTTTCTTTCTGGATTTTTCGTACCTAAGAGAAAGCTCTTGGCCTTTACTTGCATTCCTATTGGTTCCTGATCGGTTTATAATTTTCTCATTGGTGTTTGGCTAATCCGTTATTTTTATCTTTTAAGCTGCATGCTTATCTGCTCTTGGCTTCTGTCGGATGTCTTTTCATCCATAAGCTCATTACTTTTTGCATTGAAAAAAACGTTCCCTGTAACACCGAAACACGTGTCTGCTGTAATTGGCAAATTTGTGCTTTTTTTAACGTTGTTTTTCTTACTTTAATATAATCATTTGTTTTAAATTTTGGCGGATGGTTGAGTTGGTATCGAAAACACAAGAGGAGACAAATTCGGGAAGTAAAGTAATGTTTCAGCATTCATCAAATCAATTTAAAACATACGGAACTAGCACAGTGCATCATCACCTATTAAGAATCTGAATAAAATATCTCATTCCGAGACTTAAATAGGCGATAGTAAAGCAGATAACAAGAAAACAGCACTACTCTCAGTCGCTGTTGATAATATGTATGCAAATAAATCACATTTAGAGAAAATATTCAAAAAATATATAAAAATTAATAAGAAAAGATGAAGAATTTATTTTTTAATGAGATGAGAATGTTAAAAAATTATCAAGTTTACAACGTCATTGAGTTTATTTTACTTCATGTCTTCATGTGCCTCGTTAGATTTTTTTTTATGCCGCTGCAAAATCCAAAGAAAAAAAAAAGAGTGGTTTAGCTTCTTGAGTCACCCTATCCTTTATTCCATGCTTTTACGCCATTATAAATGATAGAAACTTTATAATGCTGCGAAACACAAAAGGGGAAATTTTTAGACATTCAGATTTTTTTTTAAAAATATTTTATTAATGTTGAACAACTTTTATTAAAATCATTTATTTAGTATACCATTCCTGATGTGTCGCAAAATGCCACTAAACGGCAAGATTAGCTTTGAACTAGGCTTATAACTAATTTTAAACGGATTTGATAATTATTATTTCTTAGTTTTGCATAATAGTGTAGGAGTGTTTCTTCCATTTTCCACGAACGAATAAGACAATCTGTTAAAATATGCGCAGGGCATTTCAAAATAAAATTGCGGCTTAAGTAACCTTGAACGAGTGTATCCAAGCTCCAGTCATTTTTTAATTTAATATAAGTAGATCGCCGTGATATTTATTGTAGCAATACTGTTAATAAACTGTTTTGGGGGAGGAAAGCGATCAATGAAAATTGATACGAAACAACATCTGGGGGAACTAAATATTTTTCAAGAAAGGATCTAATTTTATTTTTTTAAACTCATGTTAACTTTTGAACGCAAAGGGACGCTTTGATCGTGAAAATGGTTTCAACATAAACATTATTAGTAATAAAGCGTGGAAAATATTGCTTTTAATCGAGGATTACAAAAGGCAGGCCTTATAGATATTGATTGCTCCAGTGCTGACGTCATCTCCCGTTTGATCGTAATCGTAGCATATAAAATTATGTTCAGGATCGTGCGTGCGCAGATTTTCTCAAATTTCAATTCCTGCTGCGCCAGCCAAACAAAATATCTTTTGAGCTGCTTTTTTATGGTTTGTAGAAATTATTTTAAATAAAATCTTAATAATTTATTATCATGAGAGTTCAAAAAAGTCCAAGCGTCATTTCGCTTGGACTTATTCTTTCAGAACACGAGCAACTAGCACTTTCAAGGGAAAAATTAAGAAAAACCCTAAGAAAAAATTTGTCTGTCGCTAAAATTTCTTTCTGGCACCTAAAATTCTACAATTTTTGTCGGAACCTGTCTATGTTATTATTTTGTCATGAACAATCGTTTAGATGAGAGAAGTTTACAACATTAAAGTGTGTAGTTAACCTGAATATTACTTACTTTCACTGTGTCGTTAGAGATACGAGATAGTAAAGTTTAATGGAGCAACATGGAGAAGAATTGCACAAAATAGCGCAGATTGGAAACATATAAGGAGAGGCCTTCATCCTGCAGTGGTTTGATAAAGGCTGACAATGGTGGATGATTCTTTCAGTATGACCATGAATTAGCCATTTTTAAGAAATTTTTTTATTAGTAGAGCTATTAAAAGCCTTATACATGTACATGTTGTGTACATTTTGAGCCGTTTAATTCTTACTCAATTTATTTGTTGTTGATACATTTTTACTTATATATTTGCACTTTATACCCACAATTATAAACTTTGGCTTTTAAAATGTACTTAAAAATAAAGATTTGTGCGTGCCAATTGTTTTTTAATACAATAAATAGTTATAGAAAGTTGATGCAGTGAAATTCCGTTAAAACAAGCTTTAAGGGGCCCACTTATTTTGTTTGTTGTAACGATAATTTCGCTGTTATGGAACTCAATCAATTTAATGGAATCAAATCGAGATTGAAAATTTATTTCAATGAAACGGATATTTTGTTGTATTGGTATTCGTTGTAACGGGCATTCACTGTATTTGAATATAAGGAACCATTATGTATCATAATTTCAAGGATCAACTTTTGTGAAAAAAATTGTACTTAAAATAAAATGATTTCTACTTGTTGTGGGACCGTACAGTCACACCCGCAACATGTACAAATCATTTTTTTACATGCAAGAAAACGTTTTAGAAAGTTGATATTTTACACTATAATACAAAACATGAAAATTAAAAGACAAAGTTCGAAATTCCGGGAATAACTTGCAAATATATAAGTAAACATGGCACACCCGTGCAAATAGATTGAGAATTCTAACTTTTGCTGAAATCGAAACTATTTTGCTCTATTTTATGCTGCATTTTTAACCCCTGACACACAAAGAAAGGGGGTTATAGGTTTGACGTGCTGTGAATTTGTATATCTGTGTGTCTCTCTGCGGCACTCTAGTGCCTAAATGGATGGACCGATTTTGATTTTTTTTTTTTTTTTTGGTTCGAAAGGAGTGTTGATCAAGAGTGTTCTTAGCTAGCTTGCTTCTTTGGAAGACATTAATGAAAGAAAATATTAATTAAAAACCTCAAAGGTTTTTCGTGATTTTTGCAGTGGAAACATATTTAAAAAAAATAGTACCAAAATAAAAAGTAGTTTTTCCTGCGTCTGAGAGAATATGTTTGGAACTTCCATCTCTTATAGAATTCGAATTATATCATGTTTTTAAGGAAGATTTTAAATACGGTTAAGCCTTTATCCATGCAATTGGTTACCGAATTGATTGTTGTCCGACAAGGAAAGAAAACACAATGATTTAAAATAAAAAAATCTGTTGCCAGTTAATATTTTTTTCAACAAATAACACATTTGAAAGGATATTCATATTTTTCTCATGATTCTACATTTGCGACTCAGCCGGGGTTTTGTTAAATTTTTAATTTTAGTTACTTGTGTAAATAAAACATTACCGCAACTGCATTTCAAGCATTAAAATTTTTCACTAATATTTTTTTTGTCAGGTTTTATATACTGTATAGAGCTTACATGTTCTAAAATATGAGCTTCTCGTTATAGTAGCTAAAATTTACTCTCAGTGTATTAAATTAGAACAGTTCGGAGAGAAATATTATTACAATGACATGTACAAGCCTGTGTCGTGAATTACATCTCTAATGTCCTGGTGCGGTTATGGCTCCTGACGCTTCATAATTTCCAGAGATTCATCTTATGAGAGGCTATATCCCCGACAAATGTAAGACCCAACGTGTTTTAATGAAGACTAAATTCGATTTAGAAAACACATAATTTCCATAGTAGCCGACGCTAAGAGATAACTCAATAGGTATGTTTTTAGACTTTATGTTCGTACAGCTATACCAGAATATATTTCAAACCGTTTTCCTTCATTTTTTGTTTGTGCATATTTTTGGCTTTGCCATTCCATGCAGTTGACCAAGATTATTTAAGCTCATTGAATACTGATGGGTACCACTTTCACAGCATGGGCTGTGACAGAGCACATTGTATAATAGTTAACATCCTGGATTCATATCATTATGTGATGGTGAACAACTTAATTTAAATTGTTTAGTTTGCTCTCATTTTTCGATCCAGTCAATACTAGTTAAATACCAATGATGTTCAATCAAAATATCGATGTCTTCAAGTGTCCTAACTCTATGATAGATAACTTTTTAGAAGGAAATAAATACATATTAGGGTTATAGGATGTGGTGCACTAAACGGTTTTAACACAATGAATTTCTCTACTAGAAGGCACATTTAAAATTACTCTCTCTTTTTTTTTAATTGATGCATCTTGGAATAATAACCAAATTTTACAAAACAAACTTTATGACAAAATGTGGCGTTAGCTCTTTCAGTCTTAGCCAAGGTTCTCCAAACCCTTTTTACACAAAAGCTATAATGCAAATCTTTGAAGGCGAGGTGGACCAATAATCCAAAAATATTTCAGCTCATTAGATGGTCTAGTTAGAACTATCATCCCCCTCCCTCATACACCCACGTTTTTTTTAAATCAAGACCTCAGTGATGATTTTTTGGATTTTCTGGGCGTAGTTTTCTTTTAAACACTGAAAAAGAAAATATGTATTATCAAAAAAAAAAAGTCTTATTTTTCGTAAGCATGCCGTGGGTCGGATGGATTCTGTTTGCACATCGAAGGTTGGAGAACCCCTGATCTAAGCCATCGATATGCTTTAAATAAGAAAAAGGTAGTTTTAAGAGTAAAAATTGGAAAATACTAATTTTCACTTTAAAAAATAAATACATAAAAGGAGAAGCTTTTAGCACATTTTACACTACGGCTACCCGACGCTCACATAACAATAGTTAGGCCCTTTTTTGCAAAAAAATAAGTGGAATATGTACATTTAACAAATATACGAAACATACTTTCTTATGTACAGAACAATGCATGCTTAATATATTGAGAATATGTAATACTACCTTCAAAACGGCAAATGTCTCCCTCACCGAATTGAATTACTCAAAATTTTAAATTATCATTTAAAAATCTTTTAAAAATTAATTTGTATCAAAAAAATTGAAACTTGCATTGAAAGCATAAGCATGACAGCTGTAAAATTAAAAAAATTAAGTTTATTTCCGCCCCTCCCCCGACTCCCCGTTCCCTCTCTTGCAGTACGAAAATTTAACAAAATTCTTTTTGCTACAAATTACATGTCATTGAAATGGTAGAAAAAGTTTCTTTTTCGAGCTTAATGGTAAATATTTTTAAGAATGTAATGCAATTAACTCGAGATGAGGAAGCGATATCTTTGTGAGAACCTGGATGAAAATAAAAACCGGGAAAGGGAAGGAAAGTAAATAAAAAACATGAAGATTAATCAATGAAATGGAAAACACTTATTTGAAGTAGCAGTTAAAAAGGTATGAGATTGTATTTTCTATTTCTTTGATCATGGTTCAATGGTTCAATGAGTTTAAGTTTTCATTCACGTTTTTCTATGAAATGCTGTATTCAAAAGCTTTAAGTTTTAAATTATATTCTTTAAAAAAGAACTCTTGACTCTTTTGCTTTATAAAAGAGTTTTATTGGTAAATCAAGTACTGATTAATTCAAGCGTTTATATCAAAATCAGTTTAAGCCATATTTAAAAATTTTGCAGGAGGGGAAAAAACATTTTACGCTCTGCTCAATTAATTTTTCCAAAGGACTTTTTTTTTTCGTTTGAAACATATTTGATGTACGACTTCATTTTTCTTTCCTTTTGTAAATTAGCAGAATTGTTTAATTATTTACAGATGAAAATAATTTGGATTGAGCTGGTGGTTTTTTAAATCAAATCGGTCTTTTTTAATTTTACAATTTCTCAAAATTCACGTGGTTTCTCTTTTTTAAGCTGTGTACTAGCCTGTGCAGTGAAAATGTGAGTTGATACAACAAATTATTCTACAGTGTGGTTGATTTTACCCGTAAGTTTTTACAGTGGCGGTATGGTTAAAGCATGAATTGAGCTTAGTTTTGAAATAAAACTGGTTTCTGGCAGCGGTTTTCGAACTTATTGAGAAGGATTCCTTCCAAATAGCTCTGTAGCGTGAGAATGCAGACAAAGAAGTATAAAAATATGAATTTTTTTGAGCAATCACATTGCTCATTGTTCTCATTTGACTGTTTTGAATTTCTATGATTTTATTTTTCCCCCGCCTTCCTCTGCAGCACCACCGTCGACCGGCCCCTCCCGATGCTGCTCCTCTAGCGAAAACAGTCTCTAGGTTGCGTCCATATCCTACACACACACGCATACATACATACACCTACGCATACATACACACACACGCATATATACACACCTACCCTAACACACACACCTACACATACACACACACATACCCACACACTCATGCCTGCACACAAACACACACGCCTACATGCACACGCACTCGTGATTGCGAAAAACATAACTTGAATTCCAGATGTCAAAATTCAAAGGTGTTTTTTTTTTTTTTTTTTTTTGAAAACTCATGAATTGAGTTAGTTTTGATATTAAACGCCTCAATTCTGTACCTCAGAGTGACGTAAGTCACATTCCGATAATTTTACAGGAAAAACTTTTTTCTGGTTCATGCAAAGGATGGGGCTCGCGCTCTTTTAACCCTGGTAAAAAAATGAAAAGGATTTTTTTTTTAAAGAATTATGTTCACATGGCTCGATGTGGAATATGATTCTACGTACAATGCACTAATAAACAGAAAATCGCAATTTTTGGACTTACGTCACTCTGTTTCTGAGGTACATAATTATGAAATAATAAAAATATTAAATCTTTACACAAACTTGACTGTTTTCTTTTGCTTCATCGATGCGCTACGATTTTTATGTCAACAAGGTATTTTTACTCAAAAATGATGTTTATGAAATCGGTCAAAACAAAAAGTTTGTTTTGACGAAGACCTTACGTTCTTCATCGAAATTTGAAACTTTGTGAACAAATAGAAAGAATTTTGACTTTTTTTATGCATTAAAACACTTTCTTTCAAGCTTTTATTCAAGACATTTGTTGGATGAAACTGCCATTTGCACGAGTTCATTTCCTGAACCGTTCCTTGATCGAACTGAAACTTCTCTAAATCTTCTCCCCGACATTTCCCTTTTTTTTTTTTTTTGCAAAAGAAACCTCATATTACACTGCGTGGGTGGTTATTCTTCCTTTTCCAACATCTTGTTTTTCGTTTGCAAAGATATTTTAAATCGAATCATTGCTTTTAAACAATCCGATATAAAGATTTTAACATTGTTTCGTTGATGTTGTTTAAAAATTGTTACTTTCAATACTTTGAAATGCATGGTGACTAATTTTCTGTACGCTTCTTAGCTTTGTCTGCAACGTCTTTTTATTATTATTATTAATTTTTATACCGAATCATTGATTTTAAACAATCAGCTATAATATTCCCCCAAGACATGAATTATTTCGTTGATATTGCAAAATTAAACTTCCACTTTCAGTACTTTGAAACTCATAATGGCAAATTTTGACACTTGCGTTTGCAATGTTTTGTTTAATCAAATCATTTCTTTTAAACAACCCGATATAAATTTTCCCAAAGACATTAATTATTCCATTGATGTTGATTAAAAGCTGTTACTTTCAGTACTTTTTGAAATTCTCAGTGGCAAGTTTCCTATTATTAAACGGTAATTCAACCTTTTTTTTTTTTTTTTTTGCTTAATCATAAACGACGGCTTCATGTATCTTTTTTAGATTTTCACAAACCGAAAAAAAAGGGTCAAAATTGAACTTTAAACCTTGAAAAATACAGTTATTAAAGATAAGATTCATAAGGTGAAGAAAACGCGTCTGTTGCCCTCTTCACTCCCTTTCCGTCCTTTTCTCCGTCCCGTCATAGCAACTTGTGAAAAAACAGTTCTATTTGACGGGGGGGGGGGGGGGGTTAAAAATTTTTGAAATCCCCAATCATCCTATTCTTATGGTTTATGGTTTTCTTCTCCTTCGTCTTATTTTTTTTCTCGAAAAATGCTTGAATAGTGTATGTTGAGCATCAACAGTTTTCCTTTCTTTTTTTTTTAATAATAATTAAAAGAGTTTAAGTAATGAAATTTTTTTTAATATCAGAAATGTAAGGAATTTAGACATTTCTATCCAAGACAACATTAAAAATTGATTTTTAGTACCGAAATCGTGAGAAAATTACAGACATTCTGAACAGAGCAGCTTTAGCTTTTTCTTTTAAGAAATTGAAAAAAGTTATTAAAGACTAAAAATCATTTCTTTAGAGACTTGGTATGAGAGTGATTGATTGCTTTTGGAAAGTCGAAATACCTCTTCTCTCGAAAAATGTTGCATATGTTTTATTGTTAGTACAACTGATAGATTGAGGTTATTTTTTTTATTTCAAACGTGTTAAGATTTTTCATTTCAAGAGATCAACGTGTTAAGAATTACTCCCTTTTGATGCAATGAAGGCAAAATTTCTATATGAAATGAAATTAATGAAGCCACAGTAATGTCATAAATTGGTGACCATTTGCCGGTACCTTGCCAAATTTGGTGCTATAAATGAGATTCCAAAGACAGTGTCAGTTTGGCTATCTTTTGGCTAGGTTACAAAGAACGACATGTCGCACATAAGCGAGATTTCTATCGACAATCTTTTCTTTTTTTTAACCTATTCAGATTAGAAAATTTATGCTTGTGGAAATGTTTGTTTTAATTTAATTCAATAGGTATGAACTCCTTCGTTTTTCCTCACAAGTGTTGGAAAAATGATTAAAATGCCTTTAAAAAATGATTGAAAAACAACGAATAAAATATTGAGAGAATGCACAGTTGTTATGATTTTAATTTAAAGTTTTTTTAAACTTAAGAAACATGGTTTGATTGAAGAAAAATGTTTCAATTGTGTTAAAGGAGAAGTTGAAACAGCGTACAGATTAAGTCAGATGAGAGTGTTGGGTTCTATCTGCCATCTCCCTATTTCGTTCTCACGGCACTCTCAAAACTAAAGTTTTGTTTATTTTTTACCGTATTTTCTAACTAACTGAATAATATTATAAATAAGAGGAAATACCGGAACAGTTTCTTCATTAGCGAAACTAAAGCCACTGATACGCACTCTAAACTATTCAATCGAAAGAAATCAGTTTTCTTTTCTTGTCCGCTATCATACCTATTACCTCTCTTATGACTTTTCAATACAAAGTTAGTTTCGACACAAAAGACTCCCTTTTATCTGTTTTCGTCTTTTATCTTCAACAGATATTAAATAATTGATGACTGCAGTCAATTAAAGGATTGCAATAAAGCGTTGGAAACCCTATAATTAGTTTCCAACAAAAGCTAATGTGATTAAGCCATTTCGTGCAAGCGGAAATCCGTTAAATATTTGCTCCTAAAAATAGTTTTAAGTGTATTTCTCTCAGTTGAAGGAAAGATTGTGGCAATTAAAAATAGTTCTGAGAATTTGTTTCAACTAGTAAGGTTTCGTTAACTATTTTAAACATTTCGTTTTTATTTTTTAAAATTGGTTTCCTTTTTCAACTTACGGCTTTATAGGCTATAAAACCTCTCGGAAAAAGTGGGGGTGGGGGAGGGGACTCTAATGTAGCAATCCTTAAGTAGAGTAGTTATAGGACCTTTGAGCCGTACAATATAGTTAAAAACCGCCCTAACCAAATTCAATAAGGAGTAGTAGTTATTATTATAAGTCTTGAAAAATATCTAAAAACCATACCCAACATGTTTCATGAGTATCACTTAAACTACTGAATATTGAATAAAGTATAAAAATACGCTCCAAAAAAAAAAAAAGGGGGGGGGGGTCGTTTCCGAAATTTTAAAAGTATTTTTTTCTGAAGGAGCATGCTTAAACATTGCATATGACAGTGACATGCAGTCCGCCCAAGCAAACCAAGCAGAGCTTGGGCACTCCAAAAATAAATTTTCAGTTCTCATTTGTATGCTTATCATTGGCAGGAAGTATCTGAGCTATGTTTTTCTTATCTTTACTTTCACTGAAAATAAGTTAGAAAAACGTTTATTAGCCTCCCAAAGTCAATTTCCCGGGAAAACGTATCTCCAGACAAGGAAAGTGAAATCCTTGCTGCAGCCCATGCACGGCAAGCAATGAAGGGTGTTGCCATGACCCAACAGTGACGCCGTCGCTTCTATCCAATGATAAGAGACCACTGTTGGCGCTTCTTCAGATTCGAAACCAAGCAAGTAGTTTCTCGCATGAGGAAGCAGGGTTATCAGATTGGCTTTTTTTTGAGCAAATTCGAGAAATTTTGCCTTTTTTGAAATCGGTTGGCTGGAAAAAAAATAGTCTGTCTTCTTGGCTTTTTTGGATTTCGAATAATTTTCAACAACCTTTTGATAAAAGATGAAGTCTTTTAGACTTAGATTTGTTTTAAGTTCTTTATACCTTTTTTAAAAATTTCATTTGGTCTTTTTTAACCTTGCTTCAGCTTGCTATTGTCATTTTGGTGACGAATGTTTTTGATTTCACGATGGTAATTGGCAATGGCTGTCGGTCGCTGGAGTATTTATTATTCCAAGATGGTCGACAGCTGTTCTCTATCGCAGAATGCTGATCTTGGATCTTAATATGCAAATACCTCAAAAGGGTTTCCCATCATCCCCATAAGTGGTGACGGAGGCGCACCTTCGAATGAGAATAAAGTGCTTTAAGGCACAAAGTCCCTACAAATTTCAATATTGAAGCCCAGCGCCATAGGCTCCCCCCCCCATTGTTACTCATGCTTTAGCTATTATTATTAGAAATACATCCCTGGAATATACTCGCTTAAAAATAACTCACCCAACACGTTTTTTGATTTTGAAACGGAGTATTTTGCTGCTAATGAACGAAGAATGAAATTAATTTATAAATGAGAACTTTTAAATGAAATGCATTATTTGTTTCTATAAACCCTAAACTTGGTGGTATTTTAGTAGTATTTTATAACGCTGCCTATTTTCGTCCTAGTTTCAGTCATTTGTTTTCTTAACATGTTGTAAAAATACATTTCTAATGTGTTTTCGTAAGTAAAGTTTTTTGCATTACAAATTTGTTTTTGCTGCTTAAAAAAGGATCTATTCAACATGACAGTTACTAGAATTAACACTCTTGAGTCAGAAAACACACAAATATACTACTAACAAATATTATAAAGCACAAGTTATAATACGGTGACAATAGGATATTACAGATGCTTGGGCATTCGCTTGGGCCACTGCACGTGCCTGGGATCAGACCTTTTTTAAGTCATTTGACTAAGTTTAATACAATTGCCGTGAGCGAAGGCAATTTGTTAGCTTTTAAACCCCCTCCGAAGTTTTTCAAAATTATTTCAAAACATGCTTTTTATGATACTCTTTAAATATTATTATTTCCATACGGAAAAATAATTATTACCATTTTATGTTTTAGCTTTTTTTTTTTCGATTTCACTTGAAAAAGGAAATTATTATTACTGCAGAATTACCCTACCTTGTTGCTGCAGAACTACCCTATTTATAACAGATTTTTAACTTGGTTGTTACAGATGTGACTTATCCTAGATCACTACGCAGGGGAAAAAAATCTATGGTACCCAGTGTTTCAGAACTAATATTCGCTGTATTTTGGGCACTGAATCGAAATATGAATTTAGTTTTCCTCTATCTGCTTTACCTTTCTGAATCAGGGTGCTTTTATACTCAAAGCGGGCAGTTTTTCCTCCATTTTGTGCACTTTCAAAGCAAGTGCAGGCATCTGAAACAGTGATTGCATTTGACATACGTACTAGTGATGTGCCGATCGTTAAAAAAGTAGATCTACGGATACGGATCATTAGTGTCACGATCCGCGGATACGGATGCGAATATCAAAATTTTTTTGCCCAATTCAACTATCCAAGCTTAAAATTTATTACAGAAGGTATTCCAGTCATAATATTAACAGTTTCTTCAAAAAATGTAATCTACCGCGAAAACATAATAGAGACTGTGATTTACTCTTTAAAGAAATGTCCGTTAAAATTGAGGGAGAGTTGAAAGGAACGGGTCAGCGCTGCATTAATGCTTAAATAGAATAAGAAAAATTATTTCTAGCTTGCTCGGTAGATGTAGGATACAGGAGCAAGAGTGTAAAGCTGCTAATGGATAGGCTAGAAATAATTTTTCGCATTTTATTTCAGCATAAATGCAGCGCTGACCCATTCCACCCAGATTACTCCGATCGGTGGAATAACAGTAAATAGAGAATTTTGTCTCACTTTTTTTGAAGGAGGACGAGAAAAGCTAAAATGAAGAATAACAGAAACCCCAAATCAATATCAAAAACTAATATTAAACTTAAAATTAAAAAAGAAAAAAAAAACATGTCTCAGAGGGCCGTTGTCACCTGAAATGATACCTTATAATTTAAATAGGGAATAAAACCTAATTTAAACGGATTTTAGGAGTCTTTTATTCAAATATTTAAGAATTTTTAGAATAGAAAAGATTCGTTTAAGATCTGTCGAAAAAGTAACGGATGCGGATACAGATCTTTATTTTTCCTCGGATATCTACGGATACGGATATCCGGAACATCACTAATATGTACCCCAATGGCAGTCTTCAGTCCAGTTACTAAAAGCAGAATTCACTAAATAGAGCAAACATCTGGCAAGCTCATAGCCAGATGAGCCTCACCAACAACGCCTCACAGAGATGAGGTCAATTACTGACTTTTTGCCTTTCTCATGTTCGCTTCACGTAATGTCTGACGAGTAGGATCTTTGTTTACATAATATTTGCAATACTCAATTAAGATATTGGGGGACCCTAAACAAAAGATTTTTACGGTTGTCAAACCTTATGAACACAAACATTCATGGAGAACCAGGAGTGCCGGTTTCAGTGGCGTTGAGGTACACAACTACTCGTTCAAAATATTTGTTGTGGTTCAGGGCATCCCACATCCTAAGTACGCAGTTCAGTAAAAAAGATAATAAATAAAGGAGAAAACCTTAAAATTCTTTCATTCATTTTTTTTTTTTTTTGTTCTTTAAATAATAGGCTTAAACTATTGTATTTCAGTCATTTCGAGTCCCTTGAGAATCAGGAGCTCAAGGGCTAGTAAGGAACCTAGTTGGTCAGTTCGATAATCAGATTCTAAATGTTTTTTAATACTAATAAAAATTTTAATCATAATAATACTAATAAACTAAAATGCTAAAAACATTTTTATGATTTGCGTTTGTTTGATCTATTGATTTAACTTAATCCCGTGTTACGTATGTTTCTCTAAAACGTTATATCTTATTCGAAATTGCACTCCTAGGAAAAAACTAATATTATATTTGAATTCAGAGCACCAAATTCAAACAAAATTAGTGCCAAACCCCTCGGCACCGAAATAACTGTTGTCCCCACCCCCGTGTATCCCCTTCCGATAAACAAAAGTTCAAAACAAATATTTCTTCATTTGCGTTTGAAATATGTACATAAAAATGTAATGCATACATTAGACAAAATTTCCTTTTTTTGCTCAGTAAAGTTTAGTCAATAAGGAAAAAGCATTCCGAACGATTTTCCAACTGGCTGATTTAAAAATTCCTCGGTCTTTTAAATATTTGAATAAATTCAAGTCCTTTGAAATTTAAAATAAGACTTGGAAGTAATTTACAGAACTGAAAAACATCTCTTATCGATTCTGCCTTTTCTCGGTAGCAAACAAATTTATAACAGCTGATTGTTTACTTGTTATGGAAAAGAACTCTTAGGAGCATTTTGGAATGATATGTATAATTTAGCCATTTAAGGGAATAGGGGCGGGGGGGTAGAGATGTATAAAAGAGCAATTCGATGTATCTTATTAGAAAGGGAAATTTATTTCGTAGCTCGAAGAAAAATGACTTCTATGTTTTGTTGAGGATTTGAAAAAGGTTTATACAACAATCAAAAAAATAAAAAGTGCACGCCGTGGTAATGTTTCCCCCTTTTTCAAAGAACTTTGATATTCAATAAAATACAAACATTAACAACCACGGCAACTTAACATCATGAATTTCTCCCAATTTCACTGCTGATTTCCATAATTCAGTTCAATGTGCGCTTTTTTTTTTCTTTCTTTTTTTTTTTTTTTGTAATGAACTGTAGTGGTGCAACAAATAATGTTTGGTACATTTTTGTTGTGCGAAAAGGTTTGCAGAATAAAGGTGCTGAGAGGAAAGTTAAACAGATGGCCTTACACAAGCGGATTTAGTGCCATGACTTCCGAGTGTCGTGCGAAAGAAAGATACAGGCGTAACGATGTTTCTCTTACAAGTGGTATCGTGTATTTTTTAATTGGTGGAAGAAACAAGTACAAAAAAGGAGGGGGCTGGGGGAGGTAGTACGAGAATTGAATTTCAAAATTTAACTTTCGTTCAGAAACTCTTGTTACTCCTAAATGCACTGCATCACACACACAAGACACCTTTTTTTCCCTCCCCATTTGCCTTCTCACTGAAGTGTGGAAAATACTTGGTTCAAAGTTAGACCGTTCAGCTGTCCACGTGTTTACGTAATAGCAATTGGAAACACTTTCATGCTGACAGCTTGGAAGTTACCCTAAACCCCAGTGTAGTTTCAAATTCTTTCAGAGAATATCTTCTAGTTTCTCCCAATAACCCAAAGCTCACACCCTGGATACCTTTAAGTAATGAAATGCTGTTCTGCATATGATACATCGTGATATGAGGCAGTAAGAAGTAAGGATTTAAGCGAGCTTTTAAAAGTTTTTATTAAAACGCGAAAGTACAGATCTTGGGTAGGCTTTTTCTAAATCATGCTATGTAGCAGTACCTACCACGGATACTTGTATCATCCTTTGCTCAATGCACAGGACAGTTTCTTCTACTGTTTGTACTAGTTATCTCCTTTTTTTTTTTTTTTAATTTTGGCTTTTACATCCCTTTGCTTCTCACTATCTCATATATTTTTATCCAAAATGAACTAAAACGCATTTGCTACATTGTTAAATAAAAATACTTATACTGCTTATTAATTCTTAGGTAAAATTGTTACAAAAATGAACTTATAGATAGGTCATTGCAATGTTTTTTTATTCTTTTTTTTAAATCGCTACTCATCTTCGATACGCTGCAGGCAGATTTACTGGTTTGGGGGCCAGTCGCAATATGCATTTCTTGGCTTCCAGTAGTCTGTCAGACATCTAAGTTGTCTATCAGATATCTACCATCTTAAAAAAATGTGCATTTATCATGTACATTTTTGAATTCCCCTTAGGGTTCCAATGGTCCTAGGGATTCCTCTCAATTGCGACATGATAATTTCGCAACTGGGTGCCCTGTAAAACAACAACAAAGAATCACAACACTTGAACAAAAAAAAAAGGGAATTAAAACCAGCGGTGCAGGGAGCAATCTCTTTCCCCCAAAGTCCTTGGTTTTACCACACATTTCCAATCGCAGTATTATAATTTATAGCAGGGATTTACCGTTGGAGTCCCCACTCCCCAGAGAAGGCCATTTCTGGCTGAACTAGTAGTAAAAACACATTTGTTACTCTATAAAATGAAAATATTTATGCAAAACGTAGAAGACGAAAAGTGGATTGAAGAATATTAACAAACAAAAGTTTATTATTTTCAGGAAAAAAAAAGGATATAAAATTACCATTGTTGTACACATTCAGACCTGGACGGTCATTTTTTCCATCTTCCTCCGCTTTCTGAAAGTTCGCTTAATAAAAAATCACAAAATATCCAACTGTTACACTAATACTGTTTATTAATTCTTTGGTTAAGTTTATAGCCCGGTTAAAATAAACAAAAAGAAAGAAAAAAAAAAAAAAGCAGCGAAAGTTCGAAAAAATTCACATAGAGCTGAAAATTGGTACAGACATTAAGAACATCATTATACATGAAATGTCAAAAGACCTCATCGTTCCCGGTGGAGCTAAAAATTTTATTCGAGATCAAAGGTCAAAAAATCAATTTTTCATGTTTTTCTCTTAAACTATAATTGGTAACGAAAAAATGGAGGTTACAAAGTTTGAAAAATGTGCAGTTGTGTGCAAACAAGTGGAAATTCCGGGGATGGGTCATGGGGGTCATCCGTCCATCCTAAAGCTACTACATATTAGCTTAAAATGGCATTGGAGACATATTTAAAAAAAATCCCCATAAACCCCTTATTTGTACCCGCATTTGGTACTCTGACTATGCAATTAACACAAATATCGTTAAGGACGTCACTAAAGTGAAGTGTCAGAAGTCCCCATCAATTCCGGTGGAGCTAAAAAATATGCTCAAGGTCAAAGGTCAAAATGGATTTTTCACACATCTTTTAAACGATAAGTTTAAACGGTAACGTTCAAATAAAGGATGCAAAGATTGAAAATTAGATAATTATGCACAAACGAGAGGGGATTCAATGGATTGGTCAAGGGGTTATATCCCCCTCTCCCTAAAACGGCAAAATAAAGCCTAAAACTGCAGTTCAGGGACTCAAATTTCTAAAAATTCGCCCTAACATCCCAATTTTTGTCCAAATCTTGGACTTTGACTATGAAATTTACATACAAATAATTGGAGACTTCATTATTAACGAAATTTCAAAAGTTCCCAACGAATCCCAGTGGAGCTAAACGTTTTATTCAAGGTCAAAGCTCAGAAAATCAATTTTTCACTGATGTCTCTTAAACGGCAAGTCTTAAAAATAGAGGATATTGTTTGACTACGGATTGTATGTAATTTGGCAACCTACCAAGTAAAGACTATTCCATGTGAATGAATTTAGCAGGGGAGAAGGGAAAATAACGATGGGGTTTGGATACTTGCGTTTTATACTGTCACTAGTGCCTTATTCATTTATTGCATTCTCAAAAATAAAATAAGGGGAAACAAAAATAGTTACCATGGAAACAACAAAAAGAAAATAAAATGTTTTCATTTCGTTCAAGAACGTAAAAGCGAAATGGTAAGCTCAAAACTGTGTTGTGAATAATAAATCAATTAGTTTTTGCCTTGAGAATATAGATCGAATATACTTTCGATTTAAAAAATGTTGCTGTGAGCAAATTTTTATTTTTACGAAACTAACGCTAAATAATAGAGAGGCAAAAGTGCACATCTGAAACAAATCAACCAACATCCCTATAAACTAATAGATATGTCCATTCCCGCCTATAAACCGGATATTAACCTTTCCATGTAATCGATAGTCAGACAGTACAAAGTTTGAAAACTATGCAATTATGTACAAACAAGCGGAGATTTAGATGCTGAGCCTTGGTGGTCCGTCCCCTTCGTAAGCGACAATATATAGCCTAAAACTGCATTTTGATGACATATATTTCGTTGACCTTAAAACCCCTAATTGTGCCCGAAAATTATGTTTATCCCTTTCTGATAATGAGTCCTTCCAAAACCAGAAGCTGGATCTGCCCTTGGTGTTAAAAAAGTCCGATAATTGTCCCCCCCCCCCCCCATAAATTATAACCTTCATGAGGTATCGCAGTTTTTGAAACTTGTAAAAAGTACTGATAAGAGCTCTTTTTCTTTTTTCTTTTGAGTGACATCGAGAAACTACACTTGACCTTTATGCCTATCCCCTCTTAGATTCACACTCCCCCTTCAAACTGAAAAAAATCAAGTTACATTCAGGGGAGAGGGGACGTGCTTAGATTCCGTCTTATGAGCAAAGTCAGTCGCACAAGTGCTCCCCTATTAATAGGGAGTGATTCTTTATATTGAACAGTCGGGTTTATTGGTACTGTTTTGATATGAATACGTACTCTTAACAAATAATTCTTAAAAGATGTCGCAAGATTGCTTCATTTGCTACTGTTGAACGCGGTCTAAAATCTTTAATTGATTCAAGTAGTGCAAGGAACGATGAGTTTATAGAATACTTGCAAGACAAACAGTCGGTGGAAGTCCATGTACAGTATAGTGGTTCAAAAATACATGTAAAAAAATGTTCCTCCTAGATAACAGGACACCCCTCAATATTTTTTGACTTGTGGATAATATACTGAAAGAATTTTAGCTTCCTATTTCAACTGAAAGAGGGTGCTCAACCCCCTTCCCCAAACTTCTGAAATATGGGGAGAGGGGTTAAAAAACACATTGAACTGAAAAAACAACGCTACATATTATAATATACACCAGTAAAATGCATATACATTGCAATAAAATATTTATAAAAAAAAACAGCTGGGGAAAGCTAATGTTTCTAAATGTGTGGCATTTTCTATGCTACGGCTAATGTAAAATGAAGGGGGCATTGAGCACCATCTTAAAATTTGAGTAAGAAACTAAAACTTTCACAGCATAATACTATTAGTAAGTCTGAAAAAAAAATTAGAGGGTGTCTTGACTCTAGCTGAAAAAAAGTCTTTTTGAACCTCCCTAATGTACAGTGTCGCTAATTGTACACCCGAAAGTGGTGATGAAGCAAATGAAGGGACTTCTTTTGAACATATTACATAATTTACAAATTTATATTCACTTTTTTATGATAACAGCTAACGTTTTTGAAATATTTGCAAAATAAAAAAAAAGGATTTTTTTGACCTTGCATAAAATGTTTAGATTGAGAGGAATCGATGTGAGTTTTTGGTATTTCACTTATAATGATGTATTTAAGGTCTGTGTCTATTTTTAGCATCTTCCAAACTTTTTCGATTAAAAAAAATAATAGTAATAATTTGACCTTTGACCTTGAATATAAATTTTAGCTCCACCGGGATCAACGAGGACTTTTGACATTTCACTTATAATGATGTTCTTAAGGTCTGTACCAATTTTCAGCTCTATGCGAATTTTTCCGAACTCTGTCTTTTTTGACCGGAGTATTACAAAAGTGAACATTTATTTGAATAGGTCTTTTTTAATGCTTTTTTTTTTTTTTTTTTTGGAACCACAGATCTATAAAAGGATGAAGATTGTTCCAGTGTCTTGTGACCTGTAAAAGAAGGAAGAAGGATCATAGATTGATTCATACAAAACGAAATATTTTTTACGAAAAATATTAATCTTACAATTGGATTGTTTTCCATTTTTCAAAATTCTTTTTCCTGAAAGGGTATGGTTGAAACATGGGGTAAGTTGCTTTTTTTTTTCTTAATTTTTACTTATTTTCTTTCTTTAAAAAAATCTTAAACGGCATTCAGCCGTTTTGTAATATTCGCTGCTGACGTCACAAGTAAGCAAATCGCTAGAGTTACCCAAATAAAGTTTCTGGACACTGCCAAACTTTACTAAATGAATATTTTATTTAACTATCAGTTCTCGTTCCGCTAATAAATTGCTTGCGGTGAAAAAATTCATTAAAAGGCGATGTCTTGCCAGAAAAGACAATCACGCCTCCGATTCAAGGTGGCTTTCATCACTTGTGACGTCACACAATGAAACATTTTGATTTAAAAATCAGACCTTTGAAAAATTTATTAAACATTAAACTTTAGGGGGGGGGGGGAAATATTTTCTGGGTTCATGTTTTTTTTTTTTTTTTTTGGTTATTCTACCGATTTTAGTGACAAAAAAAGTGACTTTTGACTGAAAGAAACATCCCCATTCATAACCAAAATTTCAAACTTTAAGTTTTAAAAGGAAATCTTACCTTCTTTGAAACTCTCGTAATATATGTTGCAACAAAAGAAAAATTATCCCCTTGATACCCGTGGAAGAATAAGTGGAATGAAAAACTTGACTTTGCAAATTAATCACATTTTCGTAAGAAACTTTTAATAAATAAAAATTTAATTACGACAAAATAATTTCCCAAGATAATAATTAAGAACACAAAACTTTTATTCCGAGAATTTTTTTCATTAAGGTGTTTCGTTTCTGCCTTACCCGATGGGAGGACAAAAAAAAATTTCCTGCTAAATATGGTGCCGAGCTTTTTTTGGTTGACACAACAAATACGAATATTTTCCCTAACGCACACACATTTTCTCGTTTGATTAACGATCGAAATCAAATTAAATGCATTTTTAAGAGTTCATTAGATTCGATGATTTAGTTTTATCGAAATATATTTTACCATTAAAAAATTAAAAGCATGAAGATGGAATATGATATAAAAGTTCCTTGTCCCCCTTTACTGTAAGCATTCTAGATAAATAGGTGACTCAGTTATTTTAAAAGCACAGGAAATTTAGTTACAAATATTTGTAAGTAGTTAAAATTTGCTAAGATATCCACAGCAATTAGACGAATAGCATAAAACCCCGTAAGCGGAGCGGTAAACACGTATTTATATCCAAATACGATAAAACTAAGAAAAAATAACAGCTCAAAAAATACGCAGGCAACAGAGCTACACTGCGATCACGGGAAAGATAGACTAGATGTAAATGAGGAATTGCGCCATTTGGCGAGGTCAATCACGAGTTTGACTGGAACAAATAGGTGCCAAGCAGACGGCGGACGCGAGTTCTAGTGGTTAACTTACTTTTTACTTTCTTTTTCAAAAAAGGAAGTATATTGTATTCACTCAAATTCGGCCATAATTTCCATTTTCTTACCTCCGAATTAATGTTCAGTTTTTTTTTTTCCAACCCTACCACACGCGGATAAGTGCCTAAGAACGTATAAACACCGGAAATATCCATTTTGACACTCCCCGAGTTAATCACAACGACTTTTCTCGTGACGTCCGTATGTATGTACGTGCGTATGTATATCGCATAACTCAAGTAGGATATGTCCTAGAAAGTTGAAATATGGTACGTAGACTTATAGTGGGGTCTAGTTGTGCACCTTCCCTTTTGGTTGCATTCGGGTGTTTCTAAAGAGGTCTTTTGCCCCCTTTTTGTGAGGAAATCATTGTTAATATCGATGTATAATCAAGTGGTGTTATGATTTGGCGGACACTTGGCGATATATTGGCAGTCTTTGGGTCGCCAAGTTTTGTCGCCAAGTTGGCGATAAATTTGGAGATTTTTTTTTTTTAAATCTGGTTTCAATTTAGCCACTGGTGGTGATATTTCGAGAGTAAGCTATTGACTCGCATTAAAATTGCCAATAATGGGAAAATGGCATTAAAATTGGAGTAAAATGAAGTCATGTGATGCACACATCAGCTCATTTTTTGTCACTCCAGTGGGAATCTCCGAAAGTGGCATAGCGGCAAACCTTCTGGCAACCTGTTTATTTATCTTTTGTCTACTACTTTTGTCTACTTGTTCTGTGAACAGACTGTAAATATACACACTGCCTATGAAAACTAGACTAACTTCGAAGATCTTGCTTATATAATCTTAGTAGAAATTTCGGATATATATATTCTAATACATTACAGAGGTTACAGGAGTTATCTGTTATGTTCGTATGTTTGACGATTTCACTAAAATTAGATCAAAAATGAAACCAACTCGACAACATCTCTTTCTCGCTAAGCCCATAGATTCATATATTAATGATGGTGCAAATCAGGGAAAATCTACACATAGGTAAAGTTCATAAAAGTAAGGTAATTTGGAGTGAAAATGAATGGGATAAACGTCATACTTTGCAAGATTTACATCAAACCAGACTCATAAAAACACTAAAACAACAACTATTTACAAAATTTGCAAGAAAATCTCAATAAATAGGGCCTCCAAAATTAAAACGTTTAAAAGCTAAATTTTTCTTACCTGAAAACTGTAATTGCATTAAGAAAATATTTGGAAAAAAAATTAACTACTGATATATTAGTATTAAATTGTGATATTTTTGTGATTAAGTAAAATGTAAATATACTTATTGTTTTTGAATGCGATGACCGTTTGAAGAAAACCACTAATCAGCCAATGAAAAAAAATTTTAGGCAAAAAGATTCTTTAATAGGGAAAACTTATGTAACATTTTTCTTCACTTTAGGCATGATTTGGGCTAAACGGGGCTCAAAGGCGAGTTCAGAGGAGCTCAGTTCCTACCCTTTTTTTCCTTCAAATGACGTGACGGTCACGTGCGCAGGATTAGGATGGGATAGGTGATACGAGGAACAATTGAGACAATGAGGAACAAATGAGTATCTATATTGACCACAGTTTCACTTTCACTTAAAGTTTTCAGGAAAAAAGTAGAATTACATAGTTGTTATAGCTTGATGACTGAAATAAAAGGGTGAAAGTTACTCGCATGAATTAGCTACTCAAGAGTGTACTAAGAGAATAGGGATATAGAAAGGGACAGGGGAAATCATAGAACTTGTTGAAACTCCAGCAGGTAACAGGGACTCTACATACATTTAAAATATTGTTGCATCCGAGGCAGAAAAAGTTTATAAATCATTAATGCCCAAACCAAGTATAATGAAATACTACAAAATCTTTTTTTTTTCAATTAAAAGACCTAGGTAAATATAAAGGGATTGGGGAAATCATAGAACTTGTTGTGCCCCGGCACGTAGCTGGGATTCTACGTACATTGAAAATCGAGTTATATTGTTCACAACTGTATTGGAGAATAAGCAACTGATAAAAAGCATTATAAGTTCATTAAAGTTAGGTACATTTTTCTACAAATTTCTAGTTTAATTTAAAACAATGTTTTTTGTATTCACATTATAATAATCAAAGAAAGAAAATTATAATTATTGCTATTTTTTAGAAGCATTGTATGTAAAAAACCAAAATCCAAGCGTAAATTGCTGATTTAATGAAAAGTCTATATATTTTCTCAGTGGGATCAAGTGTCCCCCATGAAAGCATCAAGTATCCCTTGATGTGGGGATACATGATTCTTTTACAAAAATATTGAAAACAATTATTTACCAAAACTATCTGTTTCATTTGAACTGAAAAAAATACTGTCAGATGGAGGAAAAATTACGATTATTTCCGCAATTTTCTTTGAAAAACTGATAATTTGCAGCAGAGCTAGAAATTGGAAACTAAAGCGGTTATCAAGTATCCCGTCTCCCTTACTATATACCATTTGATATTAAACTCGTCAAGAAGTAAAATGAAAATTTTGTGCTGCATTGATATTGTTTATTCTATCACAAGCGTTGAAAACTGTTGTACAGTGGTTTCTAAAACCCATGTTAAAATACGAACACCAGTTTCCAGCAACTTCTCTTAGAGTTGATTAAAATGTAAATTAAAGTTGAAATTTGAGCGAGAAATGCTTGGTGAGCAAAGTGGTTCCTCTACTTCGTAAAGGAAGTAAAAAGAAGGAAACCGAACTTCCAAAATGTGGCTGCTTGGGGTACAACCTCAGTACCCAAAATTATAAAAATAATAAGAAGAACAATGACTGCGATGTTTGATAGCGTATGATTCCACGGACTGCTCAGTAGACAGCATAGACAAAGATACATTGCACTTGATTATAAACTAGTGGTCCCCACACGGCTTTGCTCGTAAAAGAAAATTAAAAGGTCATTTGGTTCGTCTGTATATTTACAAATAATGGATGATGAATTTCTCGCCAAGTTTCTATATTCATTTGCTCGCCCAATTTATTCGCCTACGTTGTGATAATTTGCTCGGTAAAATTTTCTTAAAATTGGAATAGAAAAAGAACAAAATCGAATTTTCGAAAAATCGCTTCGAGGTGCACACCCCCATGCTACAAACTAATTTTGTGCCAAATTTCATGAAAATCGGGCCGAACGGTCTAGGCGCTATGCGCGTCACAGAGATCCAGACAGACTTTTAGCTTTATTATTAGTAAAGAAGATACTTACATTGTTTTGGGTTAATATGATTGAAAATACGAAATAATTAAATCCGTATACGCTCTTTCTGACGATTCTTTTACATTAGACGCAGCATTAAAGAGAACAGATACAAGTGATATGGCACAATACATAACTATGGTTATTTATGGATCACAGTTTTTCATACTTGAAGATGGAGTAAAAAAATAATAATAGGGTGAACAAAACGAAAAATTCAAACATGTAGTACATTCTTCATTTTCTTAACTCTTCAAAGACAGCAATTCTGTTTCCCTCAAAAGTTCTTACCCAGAAAGTCTTTCACATCAAATAAACTGCTTAAGTTGAAAAGTTTATATTGCAGCAATCATTAAGAAGGAAACTTCGAAGATTTGAAAGTTTCTTAAAGAGCATTATGTGCTTCTTCCTAACCTTTGAGTGCGAATGTGTGCTTCGCTGTCAAAATAAAGATTCAAACAACTGTGATTACTTAAAAGTATCATTCGATGTCATAACATCCGTTTCTTATTTGTTGAGAATCAAACAATTTAACTTCTCTTACAATAAAGGTTATGTATTAGTTCCTTTTGATGATTAAGAGTACACTTACTTATTCAGTTTTCTATCTGTTAGCAAATATTTTAAATATATTGGTGGCAGGGGCGGATGCATACTAGCATTTTAGGGGGGCGGGGGGGTATGCTTAAAAATATAAATGTTTTCTGTATTTATATATTTGCATGATATTCTACATCCATCCATCTTTTATTAAATTATGGTTACATAAAATTAAGATGTATGGATAAAATTATCAATAGTTTAGGAGAGGGGCATGGCCCCCATGACCATCCCCTTGTATCTGCTCCTGAGGGGCGACAGGTACCGATTTACAGATTTTGAGATCTTGGCGGTGGTGAATTTACCATGTCGCAATTGCGAGGGCCTCCATAACTATAGGGACCCCCAAAGGGTATTCAAAAATGTACACAATGAAAGCTTTCTGCTACAGACTAGAGGGCCCCAAAAACGCATTCCCACGGGTTAAAAAGCTGTAAATCAGCTACTGGACCCTGAGGACAAAGCCATTTGGCCGCCTCCAAGTGAGTTCGAAAGTTTCAGCTTATGTTCATGGTTTAAACCACGATAATACAACAATATTCTTCAAACGACAGCAAATTATCAGTAACCTGAAGCTTTTTTAAAAGTACACTTAAAAAACTTAATATAGTAGCTAACCTATACAAAAGATTTTAAAAAATTACAAACATTTAATTGATGAAATTGTTGATGAACATGAAGAAAATTTATATATATATATATATATTAGGGTGTCCCAAAAAAATGAAAGTCGTTTTTTTTAAACGCATACCCTCTTAATTTTTTCCTTTTATATCAAAACCGTTGTAAAAAAAGTTTCATGCAATTTGAAGCACGGTAACCCGTGCCGACTTGCGCCTAAAGGCCTAAACGTGTAAATAGCACGTGTACTCATAAGCAAGCGAACGCTGGCGACGCGATACTTTGCGAAGCTCAATACAGCTGTAAATAGCGCACAGAAAACAAATGAAAACAGAAAAACATATGTTGGGGGGGGGGGGGGGGCTATCCGTGGCAATTTTCAAACCGTCAAACATGTCAGTACGAATACATTCTGGTCAGTGAGCGCAGTATAGTCCTTTCATAGGGAACGAAACATGGCAGTGGAATTGCAAAGTTTGAAAAAAAAAGATATTTTTAATAGGAGTCATATAACACCAAACTACGGGCTTGAAATTTCCCTCAAACGGACAAGTTCTGTCTGTTTTGTTTTATAACATTCGAGAAATAAATTTAACCATCAGTGAAAGTGCAAATCTCGCTATTCGGGAATGCATCATCTTTGGGAAAAGGCACGCATTCCCACCAAATCGTTGCCAAATTGCGGGAATAAACTTAAAAACCTGAATCAAATTTGGAGAGACTAACAAAAAAAAATGCAAAGAAACTGCAAGAAGTATTCAGGCAGCGCCAACAAGACTTTGAGAGTAATTAAAACAATTTATTCAATATTGCACATGCTGATGCACTTCGCTTAATCAAAATAGAGGAAGTTGAGATTTTCTTGCAACTCCAAAGAGAGCCCGGCCGACGTGGTCACTTTAGGGGGAGTGGATAAAAAACTGGCCGACAAAGAGGAAAGGGCTCGACTTTGAGCTGTCCAAGAGGAAAACAGGCGCATTAAATACGATTCCGCTTCAACATCCTCGGAATTGTATGAACCTGTACAAGAAGATTCCTCTTCGAGCTCTAGTGAAAATATTAATTCAGAAAATTTCCCTGAAACATATAAATCAGTACCTAGAACAAGTTTATCAGAACCTGGAACAAGTATTCCAGAACCTGGAACAAGTATTCCAGAACCTGGAACAAGTATTATCAGAACCTGGAACAAGTATTCCAGAACATGGAACAAGTATTCCAGAACCTGGAACAAGTATTCCAGAACCTGAAACAAGTATTCCAGAACCTGGAACAAGTATTATCAGAACCTGGAACAAGTAAATATGTAATGAGGAGTGATTTTATTACTCCAAAAACAGTTGCTGCATTGGACAGGTGTCCAAGTATACGAGATTATGTGTTTATTCTTGAAGCTACTATTGATGCACTTGGGTGTAACATTGATGAATTTCCAATAAGTAAATCTTCAACTCAAAGAATTCGAACTGAAAAGTGGAAGGAGCACGAGGAAAGAATAAAAATTGGTTTTCAGTACGAGGTACCATCTGTAGTGAATTTACCTTGGGATATGAAACTGTTGCCTGCTTTGAGTGCTCAAAAATCAAAAGAAGATCGCTTATCTATAGTTATTTTATATGGATGTGACGAACAATTCATTGCTGAGTCTAAACTGGATAATTCCACAGGAAAAGAACAAACAAAGGCTGTTTGAAAGGCAGTTTTAACTTGGAATCTCGAAGACAAATTTAAAACTCTCTTTTGTGATACTACAGCTCCTTTAAGTGGTTCTTGCGCTATTCTTGAGCAAAAATTTGATAGCGAAATGCTTTCCTTTGCTTGACGCTATCATATATATATATGAACTGATCTATCCCACTAAAATACAGTGCTATGGAGGAGCTGCGGAGTTGTTCCGAACTGTACCCTAACTTGAAAAATTTACTTGACTTTTACCGTGTTGAACTTACTAATATTACGGTCAGGGATGACTATCAAGAGTTGATAGAACTACCTATCATATTTTTAGGTGGTGATACAGAAAATGAATTTAAAATAGGACCACCGGGACCCATGCACGAAGCTCGATGGATAGCTCAAGCGATTTACTCCATAAACTATTACTATTTAGTTCACAACTAAAATTAGATACGAAGGAAAATGAAGCATTGTTTGATGTTTGCTTGTTTGTAGCGACAATATACGTGAAACCATGGCTTCAATGCATTTTGGCAGTCAAAGCACCTAACAAAGATTTCTGCTTTTTGATAAAAGTGTACGAAAATGTGGACCCAATTATCTCAAAAGCTGCTCTACAAAAATTCATCCAGCTTTTATGGTATGGTCAATAATATTTCATTCCTTGATGTAAAAAAGACTGTCTCAATGCTTAAGGCAGTAAACGATGCAGCTGAAAGAGCGGTAAAAATGATGCAGGACTTTCATGGTTTGCTAACAGCTGATGAGGAACAAAAACAATCTGTGTTACGTTGCGTTCAAGAGCAGCGGAAGCTCCATCCTGACTGCAAAAAGCAAACATTTAATTAAAAATATGTACAGTAATGTTTCTTGTAGTCTAATATTGTTGTAAATATCTGCTTTAAATAAATTGATGCCGCGTGTAGTAAGGAATTATACAGTTAGCAATCTTTCCACTGTGGTCGCCGTACAGGATTTCGGGTCCAACTTTGACCTCAAGTCGGCACGGGTTCCCGTTATTTTATTGCAATGAAACTTTTTTCTCATGTTTCTGAGGTGAAATGGAAAAAATTTGGAGGGTATGCGTATTCGATTTCACAAATTTTTTTTTCGTCATTATATCTTGGGACACCCTAATATATATATATATATATATATATATATATATATATATATATATATATATATATATATATATATATATATATATATATATATATATATATACATACAGTTGGATCTCTATTTAACGACTTTCAAGGGACCACAAAAAATCATCCTTAAGTAGAAAGCATCCTTAAATAGAATGCTTTTAACACTATAGTGAACCTTCTGGGACCGTGAAAAGTCGTCTTTAAATAGAGAAAGTCGTTAAATAGAGCGTCGTTAAACAGAGAGCCTACTGTATATATATATATATATATATATACACGCAAGAAATAAGATAATATATTTGAGGACAACTTTTAAGTTGGGTGTCCTGAGAACTTGCTCTCAATGTCCCACTGTAAATAAGTCCCTGAGGGGGTTCCTCGATACTCTGGTATAGACAATGCCAGAGTACCATTGTATTTGAAAAAAATTGCCACTCAATTTTAACCAAAATTTCTTTTTTACTTACTGGTGAATCAATTTCGACAAATTGATCATGGCCGTGCTTGCGTAGGAACATATAGGCGGCGAAAAACTTCATTCTGACCATCTTCGAGTACAGCGTGGGTATCCGTATGTATTTCTCACAACACAAAAACGGTCAATGATAAAAGATTGAGGTTTCGTATTTAGGACCTGTACAGCGTCTAGTCATACAGCTCAAGGCAACTCAAGGTTAATTTAAAGTTTTTCGTATAAAAATTGTTTTTTTTTGGAGGCATAGCTCAATAACTCTTTAGTACTTACGGGAATACTTCGCGTCATTTAGCAAATATTGTCCATATTCGCCAATATTCCTAAAGCGAATATTGCATATACACCCTTGTAATGGAATCAAGCCAATTTTTTATACAAAACCACCTTTATTTACATCATTTAATTATAAAATCAAAATCACCACTTAGTATACCCCTCCCTCTTTTTGTCCAGCACCATTTTCACTCTACTGGACAAAGAGTAAACTAGAGTTTTGAACTTTTCTTTGAATTCTTGATCTCTAAAACCATGTTTTTAGCAAAGCACAAATCATTTTTTCTTTGTTGTGCAATCAGATTTTCACTCCATGTCACAATTTCCTCCCTCTTCCATGGAGAAGTATCCATGGCCAGCAAAAAGATAAAAAGTGCCCGAATTGAGAAAAAACAGCAAAAATATGTAGAAATTTATAACACTTTTAAAAAAATAAAAGTGAGGTTATAGAGCTTAATCAACTAGTAAGCTAAACAGCTGTTATAAACAAAGATTGAACGACCTAAAAAATTCAAAAATAAAAATTCCCAACTTGATTCCATTGATTCACACTAGGGTGTACAGTGGCTCCCAAAAGTGTTCGTACACCTTGAAAGTTTGAAGTAAAACCAAAATAACAAAAAACTGAATTCGAATATGAAGTCCAATTTTTTTTTTTTTTTTTTTCACATCAATCCTATGCCATTCTAAAAAAAAACAGTAGTTTTTTTTTTCCAAATATTGCCTGATTTTATTTTTGAAATTTATCAAAAAACGAAGAGACAGAGAAATAATGAGCCACAAAAGTCATTGTACACTGAAATATTTTCGAATAAATTAATTATTAAAATAATCAGATGTAGTTTTTCTAAAATTATTTTTGTATTGTGTTGACACTGTAAAGTTATTTGGCTCTTTTTTTTTTGTTTATTTATTCCCTAATATTCTGCTTATTATTTTTAAATGGCATAAAAAACAATAAACACCATTCGAAATTTGATTCCCCCTCACAGTAGCGGTAAACTGGTTTGAAATGTCTCTAAATTAGATAATTTTTACCACTCTATAATAAAGTGCTTGATAAAATGATTTAAAGAAAAGAATCGGATCGAAAACAAGGTCAGAAAAGGTCAACCGCCAAAGTTAACAAAGCGTGATTGGATATTTACAGTTAAAAATTTATGAAGTATAATTATTTGAGTGCTGTAAAACTTTCTGCAGAATTAAATTAAAAATTTTACGTTTAATTTTCACCTAAAATTGTTTGCCAAGTTCTAATTAGCTGGATTAAATGGGACCCCTTCCCGCAAAAATTTTCTTGTTCGTACGAACAACAGCTTACGTTTTCCGTCACAAAATCAGTGATAATTAAGCTCGAAACGTTTTGGAATACTGTCTTACTTACAGTTGAAAACAAATTCAACATTTTTGGTTAAATTGCTGTACAATTGTAAATAAAAGTAAAAATGAGGAATTTTTAAACTTAAGAACTTGGTTTGGTCAGTTAATCAGGACGGTGAAAGTGTTCTTGTGTGAAGGTGCATATCAGCATCAGGACGTGGTAGTTTGAAATTCTTTGATTAAATAGTGAATCATGCTGCTCATTTAAATATTTTAAGAAACAATTTTAAATTTTTCGCCCAAAATTTGGTTATCGGAAACAACTTTGTTTTTTTATCGAGATAACGATAAGAATCACACGGTTTTCAACGTTTGCGTTTGATGCCTCGAAAATTGTCCTTACGCTTAGAAATCACCTAAATCGTAAGATTTAAACTTAATGTAACATACTTAATGAAATCTGGAGGCTAGATTACGAAAGTATAGCTCTGAAACGAAAAGTGAACTAGAAACAGTAAGACTCGAAGTGCAGTTGAACACTTAAACAGAAATTGCAAAAAAAAGAAAGAAAAAATAATGAAATCTATTCCCAGACATTTAAAAACTGTTGTTGATACTGAATGTTATTCTACTAAATAATAAATTAGTAAAAAATAGATTATTTGCTAATTTTTTGATATTTTTTCAAAGTGTACGAAGACTTTTGTGAGATTAAGTTTCTGCCACTGTTTGATTATTGATTTCTTAAAAATCAAGTTTTATTATGTTATTAAAAATTTTCATGTGGTTTTGTTGAAAATGGATAATAGATCTTATAAGTAACCCACTCCAAAATATTAGTTTTAACCAGTGGATAGGGGCGTATTTCACTGAAAATTGTAAGTGTACGAACACTTTTGGGAGCCACTAAAAATTGCATGAAAATATATGGTATAAAATTGATGCTATTGCATTTTTATTCTATAGTACTTGTGGGGTTTTTTTTTTTTGGCATTCTTATGTACATAATATGAAAGAATATTTCGAACTGACCGCGATGGGACACCTCATTTTTACATTTGCCGATCAAGCCATGAAATATCAAAATTCTACGTAAAACTAACCATTTTATTAATTCTTCTCTCGGAATTCTTTGCGTAAGAAATGAAAACAAACCGCTAATTCTGCTGTTAAACTTTATTAGAATCATTTTCTTTACTTCTAAATCGAGCATCCGTCTCAAACTGCTCACGGCTGTCCAAGAAAGATTATTTTTATTGGTTTTTGCTAGTCTCCATGGCTCAACTATGTTATTCTTTTCCGCAAACACAAATCCGATTTATTTCTGTGTCGTTGGCTGAATTCCATCGAGAATTTTCCGGAAAAGTGTTTCAATCTAATAACCTGGAATTAATTTTTTTAAAGTTTTTTCTCTGCAAATTCATATTCGAGGAAGAGCTTATGAAAAAATTCTTTCCGCAATGTTCTTTTCAGACGTTTTCATTTCGATAATTGCACGGTAAAATCAAACAAATGGTTGTTAATTTTTGCATTGCATTAATGAGTGAATCGTACCATAAACGTCATTATACATTTCTGTTTTAGATAAGCTTTTTGAAGAGCAGTTATAATTTTCAGATTTACTTAAATCTAATTCTAGGTACTAAACCAATTCAATTCTGATATTAGTCTCCAGCATGAGTTCAATTATTACAATGCGATGAAATGAAAAGCAAAACTTAAAAAGGGCTTCTTAGTATTGAGACAAAATAGCTTATTTTTAAGCAATAAATCTCTTACTCGAAATTGCTCCTAAACAATTTGTCTTAGAATTAAGAAGTAAGAGTTCTTTCTTTTGACCTATACCCTCTTCTTAAAAATTAGTCACTACACTGTAAAAAAAATTCGGAAACGTTTCTGAGTATATCGTGCAGCTGTGGTTCATGAAAGTTTCAAAAACGTTTCTGAGTATTTCGGAATCCTCTTTCTGCAATGTCCAGAAACGTGTCTGAGTATTTCGGAATCCTCTTTCTGTAATTTTCAGAAACGTTTCTGAGTATTTCGGAATCCTCTTTCCGTAATTTCCAGAAAAGTTTCTGAGTATTCTGTGCAGCTGTGGTTCATGAAAGTTTCGAAAACGTTTCCGAGTATTTCGGAATTCTCCAAACAATTTTCAAAAACATTTCCGAGAATTTCGGAATCCTTTTTCCGTGATTTTTTCTAAAATATAATTCTTTATTATAGTATTGCATACCATATCAGTTTCAATTCTTTCATATCTAAGAGCAATAATACAAGCAATTTTAGAATCATTCGTGGATTTTTTTTTTTTTTTTTTTGAATTTCTAATGACAAATAGCATGGTTAACAGCATAACATATGCACAGTTATAAATTTTTGAAAAATTATGAAATAATCGAGTAGTTTCATTCCTAATCACAAAATCGTCGGGGAATTGGAGTGAGGGTACCTTCTGAAAAGTGGGGATTGTTTGTTAAACAATCTTAAACTTCAGTTTTTCTCTCAATATTTTCAAGACAAAACTATCAACACATTGTATTTTTAATGCAGAACTTAAAAACATATCTTGTATCAAACTTGATAGCTTTTATCTTCGGATAAAATTTGACAGGACTTACCTACCCTTCGCGTTCCGGAATTCGTTCACCTCAAGTCAATTTCTCTGACGAACAAAGTGTACCGAAAAGTACCAACAGAGAAATTGATGAATTTAAATATGACACCAAGTCCCCCTGCTGGAACCATTCGGGTTGATTCTTCTGTTCTTGCCCTTTTCCAGCTCATCACAAATATAAATACTTATTCAAAATAGGTTACTGATTTTATTTTTACAGTGTGCGCAAAATGCATTATATATTTTATTTATTAAAACATTGAACTCTATTACATGATTATTCCATTTCATATATGCGAGAATCCCCCCCCCCCACCATAAGAGTGATGGTGCACCCATAAAATGCTATGAAGCGCCCACCCCCCTTGAAAAAGCAACATCATATACATTATAAATCAAAGTATCATATACATTATAAATCAAAGTATCATATAAATTATAAGTCAAATACTTTAATATGGTGTAAAAATACAAAATTATTTTATTAAGTCTTTTTTTTTTTTTTTTTGCTTTTGGTAAAATTGAGGTTCGTAAAACGAAAAAAATGAAGACACTTTTAAATACATATATGTATCTATTTGTTAAAGAAATTAATACACATTTAACTAATTTAAAGCGTTTCGCTAATGCAAATATTTAAAGAGATATCGTCATTTAGATAATACTGAAGCACTATGTTCCTAATTACAAGAGATAGTTTTTTTTTTTTTTTTTTTACTTCATACAATCTAGCTACACTGTTTACAAGAGAATGAAAACATGCAACCTTAAAGACGAACCATCAAACCTGACAATTTGCATATTATAACATTTAATTCATAATGCTTGATACATAAATGTTCAGCCAAATATTAACTGAGATTGACACATAAAAACAAAGTACACAATAACACTTATTTAAAGTTTTTTATAATCTTAAATTCATAAATTTTACAGAATAAAACTAGACACACTTGCACTTTAAATATGTGTTCTATGTAATGTATAATATTTTCAAACTGCAATAGTTCACAACGAAAAAATGATATTGAAGAAAATAGTTTTTTTTTTAACGAGATTTATATGAACTAAATCTCTTTAAAGTAATAGAGTTGCAAAGCGACTTACCTATTCGTCGGTGGTAGTCTTTTGCAGGCTTTGGTCACCAAAAAGGTGATTTTTATGACAGAATAAAATTCTGCCAACAAAAATTACCCATTTGGTAAAAAGAAGAAAAGTATCCAAGAAAAAAGTAAATTACCTACACAAGTTATGCGACGCAATGAATTTACATGGCGTCCTCTCGGCAGTTATTTGGTTTTTAATTTCAGTTTGTATTCCTTCCGCGAGCATGCGTCGAGAATTTGCACTTCGTACTTAAAAATAAGTGACATAGCTTCAAATTCAATCTCATGACGATACATATGCAAAAAAATATAAGACTTTAAAATTATCTTCAGTGAATTCATGCGAGGAACAAAACTTCTACTAATCCCCTTGATGAGTGTTACTTCGCATACATGAGTCAGCACTTGTTTTCATTGCGTGCTTTCGAAAGTTTCAGTTTGGATTTGCTGCTGCACTATAAAATTGCCGTGTGAGCTGTGCATGCGTCGACTCTTACTTTCTTGCTAAACGGGAAAGGTTTTTGATTATAGCAGAAAACTGCGAAGGGCGTACGAATCTGTGTATTACGGAAAACTTTTTTGTATATTCAAAGAGTTTTCCGAGATTTTTTACAGTGTACCTTTCGCCTTTCTTTCGTGCTCCATCAGGTTGAAAAAAAAATCACTTTCTTGGTTGGATCAATGTCGTCGGTAGAGATATCTTAACCATCGAATGTGATAAGTTTTAATGACATTGACAATGTCTGGCTGAATTTCTTGTAAATCTCGGAATTGAAAAGGGTGCGCACCCTATTTTCGCTTACAGCACCAAAAAGTTTTGTCGTGATTTTTCTTTCAATACCACCAGTTTGTTCTCTTTTTATTTAGTGAGAGCCCAGCATTCACTCCCATACGTTAACACTAGTCTTAAAAAGGTTTTACAGATATTTATTTTTGTATTTTGAAGGAGAGTTCGGCTTTTCAACAAACATTTTAAACCAAAGTAGCATTCGTTTGCCTTAGCCTAGCAGCTATTGATTTCAGCACTGATGTCATTGTTTCTAATGATAATGCTTCCTAGACACCTCAACTCTTCCACGATTTCGAATGAATAATCATTAACTAGGAGTGGAAAATAATCGAAGCGCTCATTATTTTATCTCCATATGTTTGGTTTTATCCCCATTGATGCTGAGGCCCATTTCTTTTTATGCAGCTTCAAGAGGGTTGAAAGCTTCAATTACAACTCTTTTAGATCGTCCTATGACATCGATGTCGTCGGCATAAGTCAAAATCGGAATGACTCTTCTGAGGATTGCTTTTGTCAGGTTACAAGCTTCAAAGGGATTCTTCCATGCTGGCAAAGAGCATTTCCCTTTTGATGCTATCATACACAGACTTGTAATCAATAAAAGGATGAAATGTATCAATATTAAATTCTTTTGTTTTCTCTAATATTTGTCTGATGACTTCAATTCGGTTATACTAAAAATTGGTGATTTACTGAAGGGTTTATAAATTATAAACGGTAATTACTCGTTGCAGAATTAAGTCACGCCCGTTGAAAAAAACACATGATAATAAAAAAATAATCTTTAATTTTAGGCACATACTTTCTTACAGTTCAAGAGGTATTAAAAAATTAAGTTTTCATCCAATATATTTTTTTTAGTGCTTTAGGCACTTATATGCTGCGTTGATTACAATCCATAGTTGCAAATGATGTTTCAAACTTTCTTCGTTATAAAAGATTTGTATTACAAAAGAAATTGTTTGACGGATAGATGATAGATCAAATCATTATGCAACTGATAAGTAGATGGTACATCGACTCATATCTATGTGACAAATACTAAAAGAAAGAAATAGCATCCATTGGTATCTCATTGACATCTCTTCGTCGTTCTTATCAACATAAAGTTTAAATCATAAATACTACAAATAATATGAAATACAGTCGATAATAGAATAATAGACAAAAAATTGCTTGTTACGTAGATATGAATAAATACATTAACAACCAGGGCTGCGGAGTTGGAAGGAAAATTTCCGACTCCAGGATTTTGCAAACTTCCGACTCAAACTCCGGCTTTTATACTTTATTTATTTTTTTCAAATCACCCCCCTCCCCATGGGAAGGGGAGAAACACCCTAAACAGAAATTGAAATATTAATTCCTTTTTATGAAATTTTCGCGTTGTATTTTATTGTAATCCTAAGATGAATTCAACGGTAAAAATTTAATTTGAAAATCAAATTGCCCAATAGTTGCAATTCCTAAAGTGAGATTACCTAAAAATCCCTTTTTTGAAAAAAATTGAAAAAATTAATTTGCACCCCTTTAATGTTTGACAGTTAGATGTTGATAAGTGAGTGTTGTAACCAATATATAATGTACTTACTTTATTTTGTACTTTTCATTGATAACCAAGCTTTCTTAGATAAAGTCTTTAGATTAAAAAAAAAAAAAAATATATATATATATATATATATATATATTTATATATATATATATATATATATATATATATATATATATATATATATATTTATATATATTTATATATATTTATATATATATATATATATATATATATTTATATATATTTATATATATATATATATTTATATATATTTATATATATATATATATTTATATATATTTATATTTTATCGGATCTTTTGGATTTGTGCTTCTGTGCCAACACTTATTTGAATTTACCAAGCACCCTCACAAGTTTCTCGACTAGCTCAAGCGTAATTTTACTATTTCACTAGTTTATAACTGAGATCGATTTAAAAAATGTATTATTATTTTTATTTGAAAGTATTTAGGCAACAAAACTGTTTGCTGACAGTTGCTATCAGTTAAAAATAAAGTTAAAAAATATGCAAACTAGGAGATGTCGCGGCGTAGGTAGCTGTTGCAGAAAGTTCGATAAACAATCAAGTCAACTGGTTGTCACAATGACAGTTATTTTCTTATTAGTAGGCCTTTATACATGTAATCAAATTAATTGGTAGTCAGTTTTTTAAAAAATGCAGGGGGAGTTGGTGAATATTAAAGAAAAGAAAAGAAACCTCGAGTTAGAGTCGGCATATTTTCGAACGACTCCGACTCCTCTACCTCAAAATCAGTCCGACTCCGACTCAACAGCCCTGTTAACAACTGACAAATAGAATAATAAGCCGGCTCATAGAGATAGAGATGGTTTGTATGTGTTTACTCTTAGATGTCGTTGTGTCTAAAGAATACAGAAATTTACAAGAAATCTACTAGTACTTTGAATGTGAAATCTTCATATGTTTCTGCACTTTATGAAGCTACATAAAAATATACCATAACTAACCAATTTGCATAGTTTAGATATCCAGAACGAAATGTTATTCATATGATTCTGAAACTTGGGGACGGAAGATGAATTACTACGTATGGAGATAACATGTTTTTCACCACAAAATGTATAGCTTCACTTTCGAGAGCAATATAAATAGGGCCGCAGGGATGCGATAGAAAAATATTTTTACGAGCGTCGGGTTGCTAATAACGCTCCATACGTACGTTATTCGCTGACGATTGGTAAATATCCGGGTTTCAGATCTTCTGGGAATGCAGAAAAAGTAAATATGATGCTCGAATTTATCTATCAAAGTTTATTCATTAATTTTCTTATTTATTTATTTATTTATTTTATTTATTCATTTATTTTCGATAAGTGTCTTGTATTTTAAAGAGAAAGTAAATTCGTTGCTTTTTCTTTACTAATAATAAAGCTGAAAGTCTCTCTGTCCGGAGGATGTCTGGATGTCTGTAGGATGTCTGTAGGATGTCTGTGACGCGCATAGCGCCTAGACCGTTCGGCCGATTTTCATGAAATTTGGCACAAAGTTAGTATGTAGCATGGGGGTGTGCACCTCGAAGCGATTTTTCGAAAATTCGATTTTGTTCTTTTTCTATTCCAATTTTAAGAACAAAAATATCATAAGATGGACGAATAAATTACGAAATTATCATAACGTGGAACCGTAACATGGGCACAAGCCAATTGGCGAGATACGAAATTATCATAACGTGGAACCGTAACGTGGGCGCAAGCCAATTGGCGAGAAAATTCACTATACATCATTTGTAAATATACAGGCGAACCGAAAGACCTTTTAATTTGCTATTACGGGCGAAGCCGTGCGGGTACCACTAGTATCTAATAAAACTGAACCACATCATTTAATATTTGTTTACAACTTATGATATAGTAATGTTCTTTATTAGTTTTTAAAAATCAGCGTTTAAAATTATTTCGTAATCTTTACTAATAATAAAGCTCAAAGTCTCTCTGTCAGGATGTCTGGATCTCTGTGACGCGCATTGCGCCTAGACCGTTCGTCCGATTTTCATGAAATTTGGCACAAAATTATTTTGTAGCATACGGGTGTGCACCTCGAAGCGATTTTTCTAAAATTTGATTTTGTTTTTTTTCTATTTCAATTTTAAGAACATTTTCCGGAGCAAAATTATCATAAGATGGACGAGTGAATTACGAAATTATCATGACGTGGAATGGGAGAGCGAATGAACATAGCCAATTGACGAGAAATTCATCATCAATTATTTGTAAATATACAGGCGAACCAAATGACCTTTTATTTTCTACTATGGGCAAAGCCATGCGGGTACCACTAGTCTATAATTAAAAGGTAGGGGAGGATTTCATCATAAGGCATTTAACTTTTCTCTTTCCTGTTTTTAAATCAAAAACGTTACCCTCTTTATTCTTCTTTTACGTTGATGTTCTTTGAGCTACTTATTTGAAGAGCCAATAGCATTTCTTACTTTCAGGATTATTTGAAACACTTTCTGCCCACGGATTGTATGGAATGGCATAATTCCAGTTAAGACGAGTCTATCTGAATAATCTATCTTAATTTTTAATCATTTTTTTAAAATGTCCGATTTTGAAAATAAGGTGTGGTCTTTATGACGTCACAAATGATGCACTTTGGCACATCTGTCTACCGCGTTTCCACATTATGATAATCAAGAAGTGAATTAAATATTTCGCTTTACGCTTGCTATCAACCATATCATTGCCAACACATGTCAGTAAAGATGCGAATGAAATATTTTGCTCTGTGAATTTGCATCAGTGTGAATGGCATTTCGTCATTTGTGATGTCATCGGCAGAAGCGTAAACAATGAAAGCTCACCGATTAAAATATTTTTTTTAAAGTATTAAGCTTTGTTAAAGTATTTAAAAAATGGTCAGATCATATGTCTTTAAGCATGCTCTTTCAAAAAAAAAAAAAATACTTTTAAAATTTCGGAAACGAGCCCATTGAAAGCTTTACTTTCACCACAATTTTCAATTTTTGAGGCGAAAGTTCCTAACACCCTTTTAATCTTTCTACTTGTTCATTGATTTATTTATTGCGTTTTTGAAAGTAAAGGAGTTTTTTCGAATTTTGGGGTTTGTGCGCATTTTTCTTTGCTTTATCTTTTTTAATGTTTTTTCCCCCAGTATTCGGGGGATCGGAAAGTAATATCTTTTTTTTTTTCAAACACATTTTTTTCCCTTTAGTCTCTATTTTCATTCAGCGATGTAATTAGCCGAGTGATCAACAACCTTTTGCCGTGTAGTGCACAGATTTTCATTCCCGGATAGAGATAGAATTTATCGGTTTTTGAGCAAATTGTCTGGAGGCGGCGTTATGGATAAAGGACTAATTTTCAAGTTTTTTTGTCACATATAGATTGGAGTAAAGGGACATCAGATGGTGCACTGTAGGTGTGTAGGGCGGGGGAACATCTCACCACAATTCGTTACGTTTTTAAAGATTCGCCCTAAGCAGTGTGATCTTGCATTATCATTAGTCAGTTTCTGCTGGTAATAGTGAAAATATTTTCGCTTTAAATTGCGCTATTTGACTCCAAGTTCTCATTCGAAATACTACATTTTGGGGGTGCTGGATCTAGGGTTTTCTTAACTCCTGGTTTGGCTCAAAAAAGAGCTGTCTTCAAGGACCCTTCCAACCGGTTAAACATCGTTCACTGGCAAGTACGGGCAACACTACACTAAGTACGGGGACTTAGTGTAGTGTTGCCTCTGTCATAACCGAGGTCGTCAATCAACCGGGCTGTAATTTACACCCCCCCCCTTCCAAAAGATGTTTTACGTGAATATGAAGTTCGTGCTATTTTTCAGAAAGAACTCATTTTTATTTTGGCGTTGTGACAAAAGTTGTATTAAAAAAACGAGTTCAACTACGAATAAATTCTATGTAAAATTTGCCATAGACGCATATGTACAACGTGCCCCGTCCAAACGCAATATTGTGCTTTGTTTTCGCTGACATTTAATAGATTAAATATGATTTAAGAAAAATTCGGGAGAAACTTCAGAGAATTAATTAAAATTTATTTTATTAACTTTGAAATCCACTTTGGTTGTCATTCCGGGGCTGACCGTTGTCCCCCTCCCCCTAGATACGCTACTGACAATATATTAGAGTCTCTTTCTAATATTGAAAATCTATTAGTCATAAAAGTTTTTTTTTTTCTTTTGTGTGTAGTAAACATTATTGAATAATATAGAAGCTTAATATTTTCTACTATGTTGTGTATGAATTTAAAAAAAAAAAGACGAAAAGAATTAAATACAGATTTGAAAGAAAAATAATTTACAATATTATTAAAAACTTGTAACAATGTATTGACTTTAGAACCCAATCCCCTACCCCCTCCATCTGTTCCATTTCGTAAAACACTTGATGACATTTATTGTCTTTAAAATCCATAAACTCGTTAATATAAACGACACAGGACAAATTCATATATGCATTTTGCCCTGCATTAGTTTTCCATGTGAAGAACTTATTTTTTCAACAATATACAGTCGGACCTCGATATAAGGTCACTCCACGGGACTTTACAAAACTGACCTTATAAGCGTGGTGACCTTATAACCGATTAATACATATATTTATTGATAAATAAAGATGTACTTACAAGGATGTATACATTAATTCTTTTAAAATTTAATGCGTCCAAAAACATCAGTTAATTAAATTATAATAGTTGAATCGATTTGAATCAATTGAAATTTTTGGAATTAATAAGAAATTTTGAAATGCTTTTTTAAAATTTCCATTTTGAATAAAACTGCATTCAAATATGTCTAAGCAAAGAACTGATGAGCAACTTACCTTACTTAAAATTACATTAATACGGGACTGACGCTTTTTTTCTTTAATTTAAGCACAATGGTTTCTAAGTATCTTCTGAAAATTTTCTTCGACTTCTAATGACTGGTAAAAAAATGCGATATGTCCATGCTGAGTGCCCACGTTACTGCTTCATATTTTAGCATCACTGTCGTAACACTCACTTTCTAGTGTTAATTTATTACGTTAATAGGAAAAATGACTTTTCACTTTTTAAGGATCGTATATCGCGGAAAATTCTTGGAAGTGAATCTATTAGGCAATGAAATCGTTTAAAGAAATCAGACAAAAGTGACCTTATAAGCGATTAATGTATTATGACCTGACCATATATCGATGTCAGACTGTAGTCCTTTTTAAGAGTTGAAGAAGTAATTTATATTTTTTATCATCTAAAAATTCCTTATTCTCATTCACACCTTAATTTTTACAATCACTTGTTTTTCAAAGCTCTTTCTCATCCTCTATCATGTAATTATATGCGTATTTGTACACAAAAAAAGTCGCATTCTAATTGCTTCTATATTTACATTCCCTAGCATAAAATAAAATGTTATTTCACCCATTGAGAATATTTTTCGACATTAATGTGTTGCATTATTCATGAAGCTAGTAATAGTAATTTCTTCTGTAATTGAAAATCTCATGACCCGTTTTATTTATAATTATTTAAAACTAAGAAAATTCTAAATTCGTTGAGATATTATTGTCTTATGTGTTGAAATTTTGTGGAACATTCATCTCCATTCTGTCATTTTCTGTCTGGGAATGATATATGTAATTCGGCCTGGCAATTGGACAACATACCTTGCTACTTCAATAATTGATTTAAGTAAAAACGTTGCAACAAGTACTACTGTTTAAAAAAAAGTAATTGATTTTTTCCAGGGGTATCCCCCCCCCCAAAAAAAAGCAAATGTCCACCCCTCCCGAACACTACGAAGACCCCCTCCATAAAGAGAAGAAATTACTCCTTGAAACACTCCTCCCCCCGAAATATTTCATTTCACAGTCTGCGCCATGCACCCCCCCCCCTCCCCCATCGGGGTGAGCACTCCTGATTTTTATGCTTACAGACCATTTTTCATTTCCACAAACTCATAAAAATAATTCGCAACTCCAATGAACTATAGGGGGCACTGTAGCTACTTTCTAATGGCGGACGAAAAATGTAAAACAAACGCATGTGGTAACGTAGAAAATGCTAATAAGTCTAGTAAATTTTATTCGTATGCATGATTTTTTCGCTTTATTCTTTTTAAATTGATTTTCAAAGCCTTGTTGATATTCTGGCCCACGTAGAAAGAAATGAGAATTCAAGAAGCATTACTAAACGTTAGAAATTAATGCAAATTACGCAGTTCGTAGTTCTAAGCAGCCATTTCCACGATGTTGAATTCGATTTTATCAATTCTTGATAAAACTAAATAATTATTGTGACCTGACAAGAATAACAATTAATGCTAGAAAAATTAATATGACATTACGAGTTGTTATCAAAAGAAGATGATACTTCTTTGCCTTGCTTGACTAGCGCTTATTGTTTTGCATTTGAAGCTGAGTTATTTTTCTCAAATTCCCGAATCGGGTAATTTAAAATTTTTCTGTTTCGAATGTTTCTAATTTCTGAGTTATGATTTAATTATGTCATGCTATGCAAATCATCAACAAAATTCTCACGGATATATGGTGGTAGTTTTATTTTCAGTTGATCTACCATTATTTCTTTTTACTTATCGAATTCTGTAATCTTTCTACCATTTTATTCCACTCATGATAAAAATTAAAAATGGTTTAACTAACACGCGGAATCTCACCAAGGGTAATTTGCTCGCACAATACTAAAACTATAACCCTAAACAAATTTGGCGAAACATTTCAGCTTAGAATAAAAGCAATAAAGTAAATTCTTTCTCGTGCGGTTAAACACATTTCATTTCGTTCTACAATAATACATTCAAGAAAATATTTTGCATACTGTCTATTCCAACTAAATGCTGCTGTAAAATATGGTTAGTTAAATTAATCTAAGATTATAAAAAAAAAACCCTAACACGCGGAATCTCACCAAGGGTAATTTGCTCGCATAATACTAAAACAATAACCCTAAACAAATTTGGCGAAACATTTCAGCTTAGAATAAAAGCAATAAAGTAAATTCTTTCTCGCGCGGTTAAACATTTTTCATTTCGTTCTACAATAATACATTCAAGAAAATATTTTGCATACTGTCTATTCCAATTAAATGCTGCTGTAAAATATGGTTAGTTAAATTAATCTAAGATTTGAAAAAAAAAAAAAAACCTAACACGAGGAATTTCACCAAGGGTAATTTGCTCGCACAATACTAAAACAATAACCCTAAACAAATTTGGCGAAACCTTTCAGCTGAGAATAAAAGCAATAAAGTAAATTCTTTCTCGCGCGGTTAAACATTTTTCATCTCGTTCTACAATAATTTTATCAAGAAGATATTTTGCATACTGTCTATTCCAACTAAATGCTGCTGTAAAATATGGTTAGTTAAATTAATCTAAGATTTAAAAAAAAACCATATTCTTACAAATTCACACAAAGGAATCAAGTTTTTTAACTAGTATAAAGTTATCCAAGTTTGTAAATCCAGAGTTAACGCATTCACCATTTCTCAATCAACTCACTTTTTAGAAGGAAATAAGGAAAACTAACATTATTTTGAGAAGTTCGAGAATACTATTAAGGGACGAAACAAATTCTGTAGCTGAAAGCAATCTAAGACACATCGATTGCATTAATAAATACTCAGAACAAACTGCCTCGGTTTATGTCAACAGACACACGTGGAACGCAATGTGACAATGTTTTAGTTTTTGCGGCAGGTTTGTAAATCCCCGCAAGGTAGCGTATTCGAGCGCTGAAGTTGCGAATAGCAAGTGCTATTCTGTCACATTTTTCACAAATTTAAAACAGAATTTTAGCAATTATTAAGGCTCCGCAGTGTCGTTATATGACTATAATTCTGGGAAGAATTTGTTTAAAGAACTATTAGCTGTTTAGAAATTGTTTTGACCAGCATTTTAAGGTTGGAGCAATGCTGCATTTAAAAAAAAAAGTTTTCGTTACTTAAAAATTTCCGAAAACTATTTGATAAAGGATAGTTTGTTATGAACGAAAGTGTTCTGGGAATGTAACATATTCTCTCAAAAGTGGCATCTAATCCCCCCCCCCCTAAATAGTTATTTTTTCATGCAATATTCTTTGCCAACGTTTTTGTTGTTAATTGAGGCAAAAGTTTAAAAAAACGAAGAAACGGTGGAATTCCTCAGTTTCTTCAAGTTTTCAGGCGTGTTACGCAATTGGAAGATAACAAATTTCAAAAAAAAAAAAAAAAAATTGCTTACCAATCCCAACTTTTCGACGCTACAGTGACTCAATGTAAAAAAAATGATGTTTTCGCACCATTCTGCTGAGCATTTCATTAATGTTTTCGGCAGTACGTTTTGATAACACCTATAACGAATGTTAATTCTGATTAAATCTTGTAATTAATAGTTTATTCTCTGACATCAAGAATGTTGAGCGAACGTTTATCAATAGTTTCTAGCATTTGTAAATCGTCGAGCTCAAAATAATCCAAACGGCTGTCGTCCATTTTGTTTGCTTATAAAGGAATGTTTTTCGCAATCACGAGTGTGTATGTATGTATGTGTGGGTAAGCGTGTGTGTATGTATGTGTGAGTGCACTTGTGTATAGGTATATAGGTGTAGGCTTGTGTGTATGTATGTGTGTAGGCGTGTGTGTTTGTGTCTGTGTGCAGGCATAAGTGTGTTGGTATGTGTGTGTGTTTGTGTGGGTATCTATGTGTGCATATGTCTGTGTTTGTGGGGATATGTGTATGTGCATATGTGTGTATGTATGTGTGTAGGCGTGTATGTATGTGTGTGTAGGCGTGTGTGTATGTATGTGTAAGCGTGTGCGTATGTATGTGTGTGTAGGCATGTGTGTATGTATATGTGTGTAGGTGTGTGTGTTTGTGTCTGTGTGCAGGCATGAGTGTGTTGGTATGTATGTGTGTGAAAGTGTATGTTTATCCGCGTGTGTGGGTAGGTGTGTATGTATGCGTGCGCATTCAGGATATGGACTCAACCTGGAGACGGGTTTCGCTAGAGGAGCAGCATCGGGACGGGCCGATCGACGGTGGTGCTGCAGAGGGAGGCGGGGTGGAAATAAAATCATAGGAACGCCAAAAACAGTCAAGTGAGAACAATAAGCAATGTGAGTGCTCAAAAAAAAAGATTTATTTTTTGTTTTAAGAAGTTGTTTGTTGCAAACCACACTGTTAAAAGTTAGGGGAATTTTTATGGTAAATATTACTGTAAAATGGATGTACAGAAAAAAAAATTTACAGTAAATTGTACCGAAAAAAATAAGTGATTGCAGCGCCACGTGACTTACAAGCAAATAACACCGTATTTCCCCTCATTCGATGTGTCCCAACTCGTATGGTGGTCATAAAAGCCGCTTGCCAATCCGAAGATCCCAAGATCAAAACTGAAGTTCGCATTTTGCGTTTTCCTAACTCTCAATTATTCTACCGTAAAATTTTACAGAAAATAGGATTTTACGGTAAAAGTTACTGGTAACATGGATGCCAGTAACTTATATCGTAAAATTTCAGGATTTTTTTTTAAACAGTGCAGAGCATATTTTTGAAATGTAAAAAAACTGAAACAAATATACACTTCTTAACTCGTATTTTCAAAAGAAGAAGAACAAATGTTTTTCTTTGAAAGAACAACTTCTTCTTCAGTGTGATTTCAGGACAATATTCAAACTAAGAAAAAAAGTGAAGAATTTATAGAACCTGTAAAAAGTAACAAATTTATTCCAAACTAGATAAGATTTAATCTCAATGAAACCATGCTCGAATGGTGGGAATTCTTATGTAAACCTACAGAGCACTGTCATAAAATAAAACACACACTTCGACGTGAACAGAAAAATTCGAAGCTTTCAAACACACAGAAAGTATATGAAATATTCTGTTTTAATTAAGCTCTAAGAACTTTTCATCTTATCAAAATATTGACTGAGATTCACTTTCTTGAAAATGGTGTTAAAAGATCTAAGATAAGGGATAAAAATGAGCTCTAACATTACTTTTTTGCAGTGGAAAAACTAGTGCTTGAATTTCTGAGATGAGACTGATGTTTAGTTGAACACATTACTGTCCTGAACATATTAAAAGTTTAGGATAGGGTTATGGACTAGTTATGGGCACGGTTAGGGGCTTTTTTTTTTTTTAAATTTGGATCGCTGTTGAACTGTAATGTTGTAATTCTAGTTCTTAGAAAAAATTAATACTCATTAAATTGCGCTATTTTATTTGTGAAATTTTCATTAATTCTCAACTATGATGCATGTTTTTTTTTTTTTTTTTTTTTTTTTTTTGACATAAGTTGGAATACACTGGTTTCACCAGTTATATTTACACTCGCCTAGTTATGGTCATTCTAAAAACTAGTAATGGTTATGCTTGCTGAATTCAATTATTTTCAGGAAATAAACGAAAAAGTACTCAACCATATTAAAATAATTTTTCAAACAATACAATCAAATTTCAACTTATCAATTCGAGCAATATTAAAATTAAACAAGGAGTTCCGTCCAGAACTAAACGAGCCTACTTTCCCGTATACTAATATCGACTTTCTAGTGTCTGATCAGTATTCACAAAAATAGCTAAAATCACAAGTTATTTCAAACGTAATTTTTTACATTTGTAACCTGATTTCCAAAAATAAAGTTTTCTTTTATCGTAAATCTAAGTTTTCCTTTGTTCAAAACCATAGATTTAAATTTATGTACGAAAAGTATTTAAATGTTAGAGAAAAAAAAAAAGAAATCTCATTAATCAAAGTAAATGTTATTAATAAATTTGATTTTTTAATTTACCACCTTTTAAGAGCTGTTGAAAGAAACTAGAACATTATTGGAGTTATTGTTGCTGCAGAATAAATGACAATTTGATTGAACTTATGAAGCCCTGTGGATAAGTATTAAGATCATCTCATTTTGTATGTCTAAATTTTGTTCTGGATAATTTGTCATTTTTCTAAAATACGTTTTGACTTAAAGGATAAAGTATTTGACGCTGTGATGAATGGTACTCGATTTTTGCTAGAGACTAGAGTAATTTCTGTATGAGAATTCAATTTTGTTTTTAATTAATGCTGAGTAATTTTTAACAAGATGTGGTAAATTCAAGTTCCGAAAGTCCCTATGGTACAGATTAATTTCCAAACATATTTCTCTTATTTTAAGATTTCAACATTAATTTCAACAATTCAAGTTTGCTTTAAATTTGTGAGTTTTAAATAGTTTTTAAAGATTAATACGTTACGGAGCAAGTTTTCTGCAAGATCTTTCGTAAATTTGTACTTTCTCTTCATATGATTCAGTATTAATTTGAAAGGATTTACAGATTACTGATAATTTGCAAACTTGAAAGTTTCGTCGCGAGTAATAAGCGTGGTCTTTGAAATTCGTAGAGAGTCTTGAACATTCAAAGAAGAATGGCATTGGTCAACATGGGGATAAGTAGGGTGGTCGATTTTAACTTTTTTTTAAAATCGAAAACGCCTGCCGTGGGAAAAGTTGTGTATTGGCATTAAATATTCGAGAATTTTTTTTTTTTTAGAATTCAAAATATATTTAGATCCCCCGACACCCCCTTGAAATTCCACAAAATATGTTAAAGTTGACATTTAAAAAAAATTTAAATGTCTTAAATGTATATTTTCTAATCGCTTGTGGTGGTAAAAGTTGTGTATAGACATCTTGTGTTCGTGTTAAAAAAAAAATTAGTAATCAAAACATATTTAGAGCCCCGGTCAGCCCTTTAAATTTTCGCCTTATATGTAAAAATTGTTATTTGTTTCCCATTTTTCAAGTTTATTACACATATTTTTTTTTTTAAATCATCTGTGGTGAAAATGGTTGCTTAATAGTAAGATTTTTTGCTCATGAAGAAAAATATATTGATATCGTACGATATTTAAGCCCCCTCTCCTCCCTCGACTGGTGAAATTTGGAATATTTGCAGAGTTTTTATTATTTTGTTATTTTAAAGCAAAATATTTACTGAGCACTTTGTTTTTTAAATTAAAGCCGTTTTTACACTTTCCTTTCCTACAATAACACTACATATTTTTTTCTAATTTTAAAACTAAATTGTAAATATGAAAGCACCGGAGGACCGTTGATGCTCCACCTGTGTCGCTGTTTTACAGCAGTAGTTCCCTTTTTTTCCCGAAACTACGGGGAGAATATCTTAGAATTCGTCTCGAGGAGACGACTGCATTTGAACTCCACCATAGCGTCCTCCCAGGCACCCAAATTTAGGCACTGTAGATTTTTTTTATATAGAATTTCTACACCTTATACTACTTTGCTTTGTTTTCGAAGTTTGGGATTAATTTTCGAGACGACAATGTTTTGCGTATAAAGCCATCACGACTTGTTGCTCCACAAACAGATGGAGATGCTTCTGCCACCAACCTTACTACTGTTTCGACCTTTGTGGAAATTCCAATACTCACTTACAATAACATCACTCGTTTTATCTATTTTCACAAGTTCCACATTAGGTATCTGTTTGGACAGTGGAGGATCCTAAAGTACATAGTTTTGCCAGTTTATCAATTCTGTCTTTTGCTTGAAAATTGAGATATGAAATGACAAAATCACCAACAGCTTCATTAGTAAAAGTTTGGATCTCCAGGATTGTTCTACGGCCTAATTTCTTCAGAGGATAGTGTGTCGTTGCTCATGGTAATCAGCAGGTTTTTTGAAAGACCATAAAACTCATCCTTTTGAATAAGATGATTTTCAGATCATTGCTGGGATATCTTGAGTGGGGGACAACTTCCCTAGGATGCTGTGCACCGGCTGTGCATGTAAGAAACCAAACATTTGCATAAACTTTTACAATGTAATCAACAATAGTTTAGTCTCTCTTTCATATGATGGCTCTTTTGTACCAATGTATAAACGACGCAATCTGTTTGCTGTTGTAGGTCGCCTTGCATGAGATAGGCCACCTGTTGGTTGGGTGGACAATGATTTTGGATAATTTCCAGAACATATCACTTTAATCCAGAACATATCTATTTCTATATGGTTCCTATTTGCTTGGATAAATGCAAAGAACAGGTCAATTTGTGAGACGGTAGTTGGGTGATGGAGATAGTGTCATTGTATCACAGAATAAGAAAAATAAATACATTCTGCGCAATCGCATCATCTGACACCGACAGTCAAAACTAAGCAGAAAAATCAAAGAAAAATAGCAAACTACGCAAATTTCGAAGGCGGAGGCTTTAAGTATAATATGATATAACAATGATTTTGTTTAACAAATAGTCTTACTATTCAATTTTTTCTACCACATGCGATTAAAAAAATTACACATTTTTTTAAAATTAAAAAAAAAATTAACTTTTTACATATTTGGCGAAACTTTAGGGACCTGTCGGAGGATCTAAATACACTTTAATTACCAATTTTTTTAACGAGCATTAGATGTCAATACACAACTTTCCCCGCCACAGGTGATTAAAAAAATTATGCATAAGAATTTCTTTTAAAAAATTTTATAATGTCAGTTCTTACACATTTGGCGAAACTTTAAGGGCCTGACCGAAGATCTAAATATATTTTGATTTCCTAAAAAAATTTTACACGAACATTTGATGCCAATACACGATTTTTCCCACCATAGGCGTTTTCGATTTAAAAAAAAAAAAAAAAGTTAAAATCAACCCAACCTAATAACCAGCCTTCTAGAAATATCTCAAGATTACAGGAATTGCTAATGAAAAGTTTCATCCATTGTTTACCGAATAATTATTTCCGACTTCTTGTCCCAAATGAGGATTAAAACCTTCCATTATCCTCCTGACAACGAGGCATTTCCCAATTACGAATTTGGGAAAAAGATAGAAGCGTGAGAAAATCAGGAAACTACCTTATTTTTTTTACTGGAATTTCAGTGAAATTAGTAATTGTAACCTATGTAAACAATCTATTGTAAAAAAATCTTTTAAATATTTAAACAGAATAGTTATTAATGTGTGTTAATGTAAAGTGATTTTGAAATTTTTTTAAATATGGAGAGATCGGAATAAATGAACATCCTAAGGATTTTTTTTTATCCAGAGGGAAGAAAATAGAAAATCTGTGTGAAAAATACTAAACGGTAGGCAAACTGTTAATGTTTATGAAATGTTTTTGAGTATATTTCTCTTAATCATAATATATTTTTAAATTAAACCTCTTAGAATGTGCCCAATTTTAGGCTCATAGGATGAACAGTAGGGCCTGAGTATTTCCTACCATGAGCCTATTTACACTGACCAGAGAGCTACCTTATTGTAAGTACTTTAAAGCGATACGATAGTTCCCTAAAAAGGGGGGAAGGAGATCGTTGCGAGTAGAACTTTTGACCTTCTCTTTACCAGGTGCAAAGTGGGATAGGTCAGAGAAGGTATTAGTCAAGTGCAGCTTGCAATGTAAACAGGTTCTTCCGAACAGCAGTTCTTCCGTCATTAAGCCGTTTCATTGCTTTTCGTTTAAAGGGCGCCATACAATATGCGAAAGGAAATAAATTTAAGATAAACTGCAGTGTGTCGAAAAAAACACGCTATCGAAGTGACACTTTTATATTAGAGGGAAGCACCACATTGGGGGAAGGGTGACTGTACTGCCTGTCCATTTGACAAACTCGATGAATAACCATTTTTTTCCCACCTGGAGGGGTTTTAGGACGAATCACTAATTCGTCCTAAAACCCCTCCAGAGAACAGGCCAACCTATTCTCCATTTTGGTTTCAAGAGCACTTTGGATCTAGCCTTGTTTCAAGTACTTCTAAATGAACTTTACTATAGTCGCTGGTTGTTATGTCATAAAAATAACAGATGATAAGTTGAGTAAAACGCACCTTCAACAATTCTAGTAAGGTAACTAATTTCTTAAAACAAATAATTACTTCTTGGGAAAATATTTTCCGTTAAGATCCCAATTTTTATACTTGTTTCAAATGTGAAAGAATGAAATATTTTCCTTGCTTTTATTATTAACTAAAACGGTCAAACGTCAATTAAACTGCATGTCTAAATTTTGAGCTCTAGTTTACTTCAATGCGGTTTTCGTACCCATACTAATATTGCCACACAGTTCAATCGGATTGACACCTACTAATATTGCCACACAGCTCAATCTGATTGACACCTACTAATATTGCCACACAGCTCAATCTGATTGACACCTACTAATATTGCCACACAGCTCAATCTGATTGACACATACTAATATTGCCACACAGCTCAATCTGACTGACAATAGCAGAGCGCTAAGTTTCGAACTCATCGGACCCCGGATCATTTACCGTCCAAGGCCTCTCAGGCATATTCACAACAATGTTGTACATGTTTATGAAGAAAATAGGTTATAAACAACGAGGACACTAAGCAGTACTTGAAATGCATTGGTTGGCACACGTGTTTCAACGGGTGCTCTGTTGATAACCAAATGTAGTACACGCAACCAACGGACAACGAAAAAGAAGGAAAGCGAGAAGAACGCATGAGTGACTTTTTGTCACACTAAAAACAACTACGTCCCTTCCGTCACATAAAAAAGTAGCGAATCAGAATTTCAAAGCTCTCGCAGAAAAAAGTTTCAATTCAAAAATTATCATTTTAAGTACTTCAAACATTATTGATGAAACATAGTAAACATGACAGCAACATTAACATGGATAAATTATAAGGTACAATTGATTTTTAAAGTTAATAGCAAATCAAATTCTACCTGCTTGCCTACTAAAAATTTGCTGACCATTGATGGACCTTCAGTTTTGCTACACACAACTAAATACAGTAGACCCTCGTTTTCCGCGGGTTTATTTTACGCGATTTCAATTATACGCGGTTTAAGATTTGACACCTTTATTTTATTTTACGCGGATGATGAGTTTCGGTTTCACGCGGATGCAGCAATGCAAACGGATAACATTTTCCCCTCTTTCAAAAATCCAAAACTCCTAAAGATTGCACATTACTCGTAATAAACTGTATTTTGGCATGTTAATAATCGAGGTTGGGCCACTGGAGACATTCTATGCGATTGGTTCCAGAGCTCTTTCTAGAAGTAAAGTTATTAAACTCACACAGTTCAGAGCTCACTGTAAGAAGAGCATTTAGGAGTGATAAAGGAGGCCAAAACCAACGAGGATACCAACGTCGGTGACGCACAACGAAAAACGCTCAACTTATTATACAATTAGTCATCACTAGAATGAAGTATTTTTTTATTCACGAAACCTAACTCCTATTTTAACACTAGTATTAGGTCTCAATTTACGCGGTTTCGATTTACGTGGCATTTCCGTGGAACGTAACCTCCGCGTAAATCGAGGGTCTACTGTATAGGAAAGCCAGGGGGAAAAAAGCAACATGGCCTACCTTTTTTTCTCGGAATATTTATTAAGATTAAATTATCCTGTGTGTCCTCCTGCCTGCATCGATGTTATTGCATAAATACACCGATACATGTAAAACCAGTAGCGTCACTAATTGTTTTGACACATATTTTGAAGCTTAAAACATGTCTTACCTAAGGACAATACATAAAATTTCAATTATTAGTTCGACAAGTTACAAATAACTAATTATCATTCCGAAAAGAACTGTTTCACATTGCTTTAAAAAAGTACCCAAGTGTAAAAAGAAAATAGTGTATGAAAATATATAGATATTTAATAGTGCCATGGCATAAATGATCAATGAAAATAGACTCATTAGAATGCTTGATCTTCTTGTAAATTATTCGTATTGCTGAAAACTTTATAATTGAGTACTGAAACTTTGCAAGAACTAATTATTTTTATTCTAAAACAAATTTGTGCCTCACGTAAAGAAGTATTCATGAAATTTTCGAAAAGGAAGAAAAGCCGCAGCAGCAACCATCAATTCCAATTTCTGCTTTTGTTCTCAGCTAATGGTTATTCATACATAAAAGATACGTTGTAAAAGTTTTATCCTTGAGAAAAGATTTTTGGTTATTATTTCCGAAAATAAATAATCATGCCGTGGTTATTTTGTATAGTTTAGCGCGAAAGTATCGTTCATCACGATTTATTGCTTCCGAATTTCTATGACTTGAATAGAAAAGTACTTGAAAATTTATTACAAAGAATTTGTGGTGGGAGGAAAATTAAAGGCCCTTAGAAATTGACTATCAAGCATTAATTTTGAAGTTGATTTCAATTTCTGCAGTCAAAGAGCACTTCTCTACACGTTTTGATGAAAAATCAAACATTAAAACTACTTAAATGTTTCTTCTTTCACCATAAATTAATTTTTCTTCTTAATTACTTAGTAACTTGTGATTTCAAAATCCAGTTTTTAATTTTTTTTAACAAGATCGTTTACAGTACACTCAGATTTCAAATAAAAAACTTCTTTGAAGAGAGAAAAAAACTTTGGCGCTGCCCAAAGCAAAAGTAAAAAAATCAATAGAAAAATAATGCAAAATAAATAAATAAATGAAAAAAAAAACTTTGCCTTTAAGTATTTTGAAACTTCTAGGAAATGTCTAATTTTATAAATGAATAGAAAAATATTTCATAGCTTTTCTAATTTTCCGGGTGCTGTGAAGATAATTTTAATAGATTTTTAACAGGTTTGTCTCAGTTATTGATATAAAATTTACTTAAATAAGAATTTTAGCGTCTTTTTCTTCTCAGCGTAATTTTTCTTTAATAACACTTAATAGTTTATCTATCTTTCTTCCTCATAGGATAAGGTCTACGAAAACATAGTTTTTAAATACTTTCAATATGAGAGTTATTTTTTCTTTTTTATTCTCCTTTTAATTAATATTTCCATTTTGTTTTTGTTTTTTTAATTGTTGAGCATTAGGGTGGTTAAAAAAATACATGTAAAAAATAAGTTTCTTCTAGATAACAAGACACCCCTCAGTATTTTTAGACTTCTGTATAGTAATATACTTGAAAAATTTTAGCTTCCTATTTCAACTGAAAGAGGGTGCGCGCTCAACCCCCTCCCTCGAACATCATAAGTATGGGAGGGGGGTAAAAACACATTGAACTGAAAGCACAATGCTACATATTATATTGTACGCGAGTAATAATCATGTACATTGCAAAAAAAAAAAAATCTTTACAAAAAAGCAGCTGGGGAAATTAAATGTTTCTAAATTTGTGACATATTCTATGCTACGGTTAATGTTAAATGAAGGGGTCATTGAACATCCTCTTAAAATGTGACTAAGAAGCTAAAACTTTTACAGTATAATACTATTAGTAAGTCTAAAAAAATTGGGGGTGTCCTGGACTCTAACTGAAAAAAAGCTTTTTTGAACCACCCTATTGAGCATTCAATTTCATGTTTTATTTCCGACTTGACCTAGTACCTATTTGTTAGTCTAAGAAAACATACATTTGTCCTTGAATAAATGCAATGAACTGCAATCATTAAGCACTTGTGAACTTGATAGCGCATGCTGGTGTTACTGGCTTAAATCTGGTGTCCATTGGTCTGTGGCCTAAGCTCCACCAGGCCATAATCCTCGGGAATCTGTTTGTAATAACACAAGAGATAACTCAAGCTATTGTTAATCGTTTAGCTTAGCGGAAGTAATTAACAGGTAAATTAGTGTGCGAATGGATACACTGCTGGTTTGAAAAGGAGTTTTAACATTCAAATATTTTGAACCGATTAAAATACATGGTGTTTTTAAAAGAACTAACCAAGGTCAAAACCATTTGTGATTAAAGCTTTGTCTAATGCCAAATCATAGCGTACTGTAAAAAAAAATGTGTAACCTTGCTCCGTAAATACACTAATTTGCACTTTGGGTAACCTTATTCTGTCGGCTAGCTTCCTCCATAGCAATGGAGTAACTGAACTGATAAAACTGGTGCCTCAACCGCCTTGGTACCCTTCACCGGTTAAGCTAGAAATAACAGGTACGAAGGTATCATTGGTTAAAATAAAATAAATACTCTAAAGGTAAACCCTCTCCAGTTTTTGCTTCGACAGTGATTCTCAACCTCTTGAGCGCGGCTGCCTAGGGGGATGCTATTGTCCTGAAGAGAGAGACGCGGGGGGGGGGGAACATCACTTAATTCAAACTCATATTACTAAAATATTGCTATTTAGTAAAAGCTATAAAAATGTCTTGTTTATTTGATTTTTTTGATTTTAATAATTTTCAAGCAGGTTTTTAGTTAAATTGTTTATTTATGATTTTTTTCTCCTTCTAATTCATTTTTATAAGCAATATTTAAATAGCAACTATTTGAGATTTATCATTTATATTTTGTACCCTACAATGGACCAGTTTAATTAATGAAACGACGGATATGTTCTAAAAACATTCAACCTAATTTATTTACAAAGCTTTTCATAAGCAGGAATTGCAGATTACGTTTTGTAAATAACATAGCAAAAACATAACGAAAAGCATTATTTTACTCCATTGAATATCTACATGACCCCTTTTATTATTCGACTTTCTCATTGAAAAGACAGTCCCTCGACACAGAGAACTCGCCAACGCTAAATTCGCTAAATCAGAAACATGTTCAAATTAAAGGTACATATCAGAGACGAAAGAGATTAGTCACAAAGCTTCAGATTTCTTTTGCGTACGAATTTTGAGCGATATAAGAGAAGTGCACTTTTGCCAGTTAGCGAGAACACAAATTTAACTGTAGAAAATTTTAATACGTATTGAATCATGACAAAAATAGCGAACTTTCTCTTGCACTAAAGAACAATAACAAAACTAATCAAAATTTGTTTATTTTCACTTCCCAGCATCATATCCAATCAATAAAAGTTTTCGCTTGTCTTTTGCTTTGGTATTTAAAAATTCTTTTGAAATCATGAATTAAAGAATTCTCTTGACCTCTTTGAGTGATTATGTTGCAACTATTGATGACATTAGGTGATATTTTATTTTCAATCTAATTTGAGAAACTGCGTAACGTATATTATTCAGCACTAAAAAAAACTTAATGGAGTGAAAGACTATTTGGCTTTTTATTATTATTACTATTTTTTTTTTTTTTTTTTTTTTTTTTTTTTTTTTTTTTTTCATTTTTCAAAATATGAAACAGAAAAAAAAATTTGAACTCCTTCAAAAGCTACAACAGAAACTGAATCAAAGAAAATAAACCACTTAAGCTTTAATCTGAGGGGGAAAAAGCTTTTTTTTATTATTATAACGTTTAAGTGTGAATGATTTATACAATTAATGCATAAAGTAAAATCAATCAACCCCAGAGTGCGCTATACAGTGCTTCGTATACACATGTGGAAACAGCACTTAAGTGGCATATTAAAAATAATGGTGGTTCATTTGTGGATACCTTTTGCTCTAATGGTCAGAATGCAAATAAACTTGGTACTTAGACCAATTTAAGTTAACTCAATTATTAAGGTCGATACAGGACACTGGAAGCAACTTTTTGATACCTTACTTGCTTTTCAGGTGCACGTGATAGTGTAGTAATTAGGATTGTTTCGTTCTTTTTACACATTGCAGAACGAAGCTCGAGCTCTTATTATTGGAGTATATTTCATTCCACCCCTCATTATTTTTAGTTAAAGTATACTATCTCAAAAAGTATTAATGTAGACTATTCCAAAAAGGATCATTCATGACAATCAAAGGTCATACGCATTCATGAATTTATTAACTTTTAATGAATAGCATTTTCTTCAACCATTGTTTTCTTCATACTACGGATTTAACAAAAAAAAAAAGTAGAAAAGTAAATTCCTTAAGAAAGTAGAAAATAGTATAAATGCCTTAAAGATAGTAGACGAATCCTGCTTACCTTAAGCAGTTCTTTATGAGTTTATAGGATTTAAACATAAGAGACGTATGAAATGCCATTGAATAGCAGAAGGAAAGTTCAAGAATGCGGCGTATAACCATCCTTATGAATATCATAACTCAAACTTGATTCCAAAACCCACTTACCTTCCTATTTTTAATAAACGATGTTTTATCCTTAGAGCATTTTATCTTTCTGCTTGGAATTCAGGTCATTTCTTAAGGCGCCGAATCGTAACTCACAGAAGCGACGAGTTTGACATGTCTTTCAGTGCAATATTTTGTTGATTTGATTTCATTTGAAGTTTTCCAATAAATAATTTTCCAATGAAAGGACACAGCATTTTTCCTTATTTTAGAATGCAATGATATTTTGAAAATGGACGAATTCTCGGTTTTCGTGCGTACTTTGTACTAAATAACGTAGTTTAACGTTGTCTTTTTTGATACAATCTGTTATATGCCAAAGTAAAAATCTGAGCCTCGGATCTTCTGCGTGAATCTTTGAAACTCGACTGAAACGAGTTTTATCCATGTTATAATTTAACTTAGTAAACTCCAGAAGCATTTGTAAGTGTTTTTTGTTTATTGAGCGCAAAATCCAAGCATAACTAAGATGAACCAACCATAATCATACAAATTCAAGCAACACCAAGATATCAACCTTCTTGATATCTTTGGTTGCAGAAACATTAAAATTACGTTATATCATGCTGTTATGCAATTGTTGACTGCTAAACCAGAGGTTCTCAAACTTTTCTGGATTGTGTCACCTTTGAAGAGTTAGAAATTTCTCATGGCACCCTAGCATATGTACATGAATATATACAGGCAGACATGTTTCATATTTGTACGGTTTTGTAGGGAAAATTAAAGTTTGTGGCAACTGGGTTTCCACTCATCAGTTGCAAATTGAAACAATACCTTTTTAAAGCCTCTTGATATGGAGGAATGTCGGCACTTTCCATTTTCTTAGATTAAAGTAAAATATCTGAAATTGTGTGAGAATTAGATAAATAAATATTTAACATTTTGTTTCATTAACAACAAATATTTGATAATGTGGACACTTTGTGGCACCCCTTGCTACTTAAATAAGTACATCCTCCCCCCCCCCAGGGTACCGCTGGAATCCTTTTGGAAACTTCTGTACTAAAAGCTTTTAGATTGTTTTTCGACTACATACAGTGCTATAGCTGGGGAAAAAAATAGCTGGGGGAACTCATCTCGGGGTTTGTGGGAACTCACCAAAAGAAAAGTTTCTTTGAAACAAATTAACATTAAAATTGCATTATTTTACGATAAAGAACCAAACTTTATTTTGACGGACTGTGTTCTTCCCTCTTTTCAACTTCAGCACTGACTGCATATAATATACTAAATAGCAACTTTCTTTTAAGGTTTATGATATCCATTTATAAAAAGTGAAATATTTTGTCCTTTTCAGTTAAAATTCAAAAACATTGAAGTCTTCAATTATGATATACCATAAACCATAACATACTTTTTAACACTAGAACGACTGACATTTTGTGTATACCTAGAAAGACTGAAGGGGCCAGTGTGGCCCCTACCCATTTTTGGAGTGGATTCTTTTAAAAATTCTCCCTGAGGGAGTCCACATGCTTGATATACCTTCTTTCATGACTAAATAAAAACTTAGTACTTATTTATTTTTAGTTTTTCTCTTTATACTGGGCAAAAGGTTGAATTAGTTTTCCTTTCTGAGAGCAATGGCCACCCTTAGGATGGCAAGCAGTCGGTACTGTTTATAGCATTTGGATATCCAACCGGCTGCATAAAGAGGAAGTTACAGGTTAAACCACAGTGATTGGCATTTTTTTATGCTACAGCAATTAGGAGAAAGGAAAAAAATTAATTTTTTAATTGTCAAAATGCTTAGGGGCCACTGTGGCCCCTCCCGTCGTTCTAGGTATAAGGATCAATATTAATAGTACTATGAGGCGAATGATTAAATGATTAAACAAGCATTCAAATAGTGTCATATAATGAAAAGTCAGAAAATTCCATTAAGTTCCGTTGGATATTATCCGAGTTATTAAACAACAAACTACGCGAGGGGCCACACAGGCCCCTCCGTCTTTCTAGTATTAAGAAGATTGCTAAACTTTTATCATGGTTTCAATAATTAGTAATAACTATAAAAAAATTGAATTATACTTACAAAACTAAAATAGCATTTCTTTTGTTTATGTGAATTATTTAACCATTATCACTAGTGTCAAAATTTTAGTAATAAAAATAGTACTTTCAGAAAAGAGGCTATTAAGAAACAAAAGCTGAAATTTAATCACTGTCCCAAAAACGTTTTGCATTATTTATAACATATCGCTCTTGTTTCTTTCTCTTGAAACGGTCTTAGTTTTTAAAATTCATCTCTCATCACGACTCACTTTCCCGTTAAAATAATTCATGAGGCCGGAGCAAAAATAGGTGTAGAATAATCGATTTAAGCCGGAAAGCTTTTTAACCGGAAATTTGTTCCACGAGTTCTTCCTGTTGCATCTAATGTCTCCTTGATTCTCTGAAATCAATTCAAAAAGAAAGAAATTAGATTTTAGGAAGATGAGCGCACATAAAGGAAATGTGTAAATTGAGACTGATTTTTTTGCACAAAAAAGTCTGAAGAGAAAAAAAATCATCTTTACAGCGTTGATCAATTTTTAACGTATCTAATTTCCTTTTAAATATTTACAAACTTAAAACATCTCTTTTTTGCTTGCAAAAATTTTATTTCTCGATTTTTTTTACTTTGATATAGGCTTTCTGTTTCTTTGTTACATTCTTCTATTAGTCTTTTATCCCACTAGGCTTGACCTACCCTCATCGAGTTTCCTAAAATTGTTACCATATATCAAGAGTAAAAGTTTTAAATAATACGGGAACGTGCGAATTCCTACCTCTTTCACGTGAACTAATCAGGGTTGCCAGGGGCTGAAAGGTGCCTAAAGATGAGTAATTTACCCTCAACGAGTTTCTGAAAATCGTTAACATAAAAGAAGTGTAAAAGATGGAAATAAAACGCTAAGTAAAGTTACCTACTTTTTTCCGGTGCCTAAACAGGGTTGCCAGAGGCCAAAAAGTGCCCAAAAATGAGTAATTTACCCTCATCGAGTTTCAAAAATTGTTGTCATAAATGAAGAGTAAATAAAGCTGTACAGAAAACGTTATAAAGTAAGGTTGCCTACCTGTTGCGTGTGAACTAATCAGGGTTGCCAGGGGCCAAAGGTGCCCACAAATGAGTAATTTACCCTCATTGAGTTTCCAAAAATTGTTGTCATAAATGAAGAGTAAAAGCTGTAAAGAAAACGTTAAAGTTAGGTTGCCTACCTTTTTGCGGTCCCTAACCAGGGTTGTCAGAGGCTGAAAGGTGCCCAAAAAATGTGTAATTTACCCCCATAGAGTTTCTACGTAAGTTATACAAAAAAATGTAGGTAAAAATAATACAAAACCGATGGTATAGGGTTGCTTAAGGAAAAGTGGTCCAATTATAGGGCTGCCGTTGTTCGAAGTTTCAATATTGAAACTTTTAATAGCGGCAACCCTATGATTGGAACACTTTTGCTTAGGCAACACTACACCATCGGTTTTGTAATATTTTTAGCTACATTTCTTTTATATAACTTATGTGCAAACCTTTCCGCGAGTCAATTGTTGCAGACGATCGGAGAAATATCAATAGTTAAAAATGTTTCTTTTTTTCTATCTTCTATTTGTTAAAAAAAAAGTTTGCAATTAACGTAAACAAAGCTTTTAAAGTGATTTTAAATTTTCGCTTCTTGATACTGCTTTTGTGAATAGCAGAATTTCGTTGCGGTGATTATACGTTACAGACAAGAATTCATTAGTAAAATATGCAAGAAAGTTTCGGGATAACCATAGAATACTTTTTTTTAAAAACATCGTGTCTTTTTGTGAAAAAAAAAAGGGTGGTTTCAAGTCCATAGGCTCCATCAAGTTTGAAATCTCAAATCTTATTTTATTACCAAAGGTGGAAGATTGTCTTGCTGTCAAAATTGTGAGGGATGTTTCCCACAGGGTTAAATCTCATAAAAAGCAAACATATTGCAAGAAAGAACATAAAGAGAAAAGGCGAAGAAAATGTCATTCAGCGGAAACAGGAGGCACCATGAGTAGGCGATTGTCACAAACCACCAATTCTTTCTCCAGTATTCAGAGAAGTGGGATGTATTTTTCCTAAATATTTAGGTAACTGTACTATAACTGGAATTTTTAAAGTAAATTAAACATTTTAAAATTTTCAAATTTGTTAGCTCAAAACTACTATGGGAATTGTCAAAGTAACTAGGTGTTTTTTATGTCTCTTGTGATTTTTTTCTCCTCATTTTTAGTGACATTTCATCTTCTGTAACAATTCTTTTTCAGCTTACACTCATGTTATCAATATCATCATGAAGCGAATATCCATACAACTATATTGTAAGGGAAGGTAAAGGGCGGTATCTGCAGAAATGAGTTTTCTATTTGAAGAAGCGAGCTTTGGATTCCATGCTAACAATAGGGAAATATTGGAATTTGACGTGTTTCTTTTTCCTGCTTTATTTTCAGTGGAAACCAAATATGCAAGCTTGTATAAGAAAACTAAAGTACAATAGATGAAAAATTTTCAGAATGTTATCATGTTCGCTGTATCTGTACAATGCATTGACTGCAGTCTTTAAAATGATCACCTCCTGTTTCGTATAGTCAATTTTTACTGTGCATGATATCCGATGCTATGTCTTATGCAAACCAATGTCATCAGATTGTAAACGCAATTCCATCACTACAATTTTATGAAATTCCTTGCTAAAGTAAAGTTTAAAATATCTGTTGAAACCAAAAAAAGCAAACGGAACAGATGCGCAAGGAAAGAACAAAATCATAATTCTATAATTTAGAAAAATATTCGTTTACAACTTCAGAAACTTGGCGTGTGCAATCTGCAAATGTTTTAACTCTGATTGTTCTGTTATTAATACCTGTATTTAATGAAAAATGATAAAGTCCAGAAGTGACTTCACTTCATTCTTCAACAAAAGCTTTTTCGTAATGAAATAACTTGATCGTCTGTTGAATTAAGTTGTGAAAAATGTGTATGAAATACTCCAGCTCTTCGAAGATAGTCTCAATAGTAATTTATTGCGAGCATCAATTAAAATACTCTTAGTCCAAACGATATCATTATGTACTACTTCATTAAACAAAGAATGTGTCACACTAAATCTGTTCTCTAACATCTAAAAAAGTAAAAATAATCTGTTTACATCGTTTAAAGGATGCATTTCTTGAAGCGACTAGAAGTTTTAAATTTAATTTTTGACAGCAAAATTTAGAGACTGGATGGGAAATGTCACTTTTAAATGAAAACTGTTCACTTTCAACCCATCTCAGAGCAAGAAAAATATTTAAAGAAAATAGTTTGGAAGTTTATTAAAATAAGAAGTTAAATATTATTCTTTCGGGTGCAATTTTTAAAACAAACATTTGCTGAGTTTTTGAACTATTCTTTATTTCCTAACTGCCAAAACAAAATGGAATAAATGATATCTACCCAACAAACAATGCATGGTGTTATGTATTTAGGTGTTGAAGGAGTACAATTGAAAAAAGTTCCCTTGTCAGGTATTTCAATTTTTTTGATAATCTTCTCTTTACTAATAATAAAGCTGAAAGTCTTCTCTGTCTGGATCTCTCTCTGTCCGGATCTCTGTGATGCGCATAGCGCCTAGACCGTTCGACCGATTTTCATGAAATTTGGCACAGTAGTAGCATGAGGGCGTGTACCTCGAAGCGATTTTTCGAAAATTCGATTTTGTTCTTTTTCTATTCCAATTTTAAGAACATTTTCCCTATCAAAAATCATCATAAGATGGACGAGTAAATTACCAATATGCAGGTGAACCGAAAGACCTTTTAATTTTCTACTATGGGCAAAGCCGTGTGGATGCCACTAGTCTAAAATATGTTTATATCTTTTTATGTCTGCAAACGGTTTTTGACAACGTTGGATGAAGACAACTAAGTAAAATATATTTCATTTTAATTTGAAACAAGAACTTCTGTGTAGAACTAAACGAGCCTACTTTCCTGCGTACCAACACGATTTTCTTGCATCATGTTCAGTTCATCAACAAAATGGCTACCTAGTTATTTGGGAGAGAAAATTTCTTTTCAATTCGAAGAAACGACAGTTCAACATTTTAAACTTGTTAGAATTTTAACTTAAAACTGGAACACATGTACTGTCCAACCACGGATTGTATGGAATTTTCAAACGTCCAGATGAGACGAATCTATCTGAAGGGGGGGGGGGAGTAAAAATTTCATGCGTGTATTCCGCTCATTTGAATCAGATTCTGCTTCTGCAAAAGCTGACATAGCTAAAAGTAATAGATTTATCCATTTCCGGCTGTAAAACGGATGTTTGTCTTTCCATACAATCCGTGGTCAGACCAGTACATTAAAATATGTGTAAAACAACGGCACATTTATAACTCAACATCGACGGCAGACGAACATTCGAATAACCACGAGCCACAATTGTTGAAGTTTCAATGCTGCCAACACAAAATTCAGAAACTATGTAGTGCTTGTGACACATCACATGAATATTTTCTCAATGAGCTGCCCAAGTCTGGAGTTTCTTAATCTATTGTGTTTGTGATTGGTAAATAGAGAGTCTCGTAATCAATTACGATGTTACAAATTCATCAAACCTAAATAGTGAGGGAAAAATCTATTTTATGCAAAAAAAAAAAAAAAAAAAATCTCTGATTTTTTTCGCATGTAAAAATATGGTTTATGCATGTCTAACTAAAGAATTTTTGATGCCAAAAATATTTAAACTAGTTCACTAAGAATAGATTTTTCATTTTCATTTTCAAAATAAAAAGATCTTTTTTTAACATGATAATTTTTTTAACTGTATCTTTTATTTAGTATTATAATTGCGAACACATGGAACTACTGTCTGACCACGTATTGTATGGAAAGGCAAAAGTCCGGTTTACAGGCGGAAATAGACGCACCTATTAGTTTTTAGGGGTATCAGCTTTTGCAAATGTATGTTAGCCTCTAAATTAAGCAGAGTCTCATTCAAATGAACGGAACACGTGCATCAATTTTTTACCTTTCTCCCTCATTCAAATAGACTTGTCTTAACTGGACGTTTGCCAATTCCATACAATCCGTGGTTGGACAGTAGTCTTCCCAGGCGTCTCGGGTTAACCTTGCCATTTTCTGTCTCGGTGTTGAGACAAAATCCCGGTGTCCCGTCCGGTTTACTTCACGTCCCGGTAAAAGATAAATTTGATTACAGAAGACCAAAAAAGTCTAAAAATAATAAATTTGTCATTTCTGTACCTCAGATCCAGACTGATGTTAGTCCAGAAATTGCGATTTTCTGTTTTTTCTGGATTGTATGTAGAATCCTATTCTACAGCGAGCCATGTAAACGTAATTCTAAAAGAAAAGAAAAAAATCCTCTGTGACTGTTTACCAGTGTTTAAAGAGCGTGCGTCCTATCCTTTGCATGCTCCAGACAAATGTTTTTCCTATCTCCTGTAAAGTAGCGTTTACGTGACTTACGTTAATCTGGCTCTGAGACGCACATTTGCAACATTCATCTGTAAAATTAATATCGGATTAGCTTGAGAGGATTTCTAAAACAAGATGAAAAAAAAAAAAATAGACTTTCCAAAAAAATCCTGGCCAATGCAAAGTACATATAAGTATCGTTCAAATTTTTATTCCTCATTTAAAGTTTTTCTTCTTACCAAAGTAACTTCAAAATATTTACCTGGTGGAAAAATGTTTTGAATGTATGTGCTTGCGTCATGTATTTATTACCCCTGATTTGGGCTCATAATTAGTAATTATTTATTTATAGCATTGAGAACGAACTGCCCTCTACACCCTAAAATCCAACCAGGGGTATGTACCCTTTTGAATATACTCACTACACTGTCGGGGTATCGGGGGAGGGGGAAAGGAAATTTACATAGAGAGGCCCCGTCTATGGTAAAAAGGAGACTAAATTGAAGCCGGAATTATGGGATACGCCGGTGCAATGATGAGCGGGGTTATGATAACATGATCGCTTCGCAAAAATAGTTTTCACCAATCTCGCAAAGGGACCGAATAAAGTAGCTGACGGATTGGCTTGCATTTTAATTCACGTTTAATGCAATTTCGAAAACGTGCTTCATAAACTTGCTACAATATCTAAGTTTAAATTAACAACCAATTGAGATTCAGTAATGGAATGTTTTGAATTAAAGTGTATCTCAAGATAATTATAGCAACAAGCTAAGGATCTTGGGATACAGCGGTGCAACTTCCGGCTTCAATTTCTTCGTATATCGGGGTCTCTCTGTGTAATTTCTTTACTCTATGCCAAAAACAAGGAAAAATAAACGCTGTTCAATTGTTTCCAAAAACAATGAAAAATAATAGTAATTATATTTTTAATTTTGTTTATAAATTTAACAAATCAGTTTCAAGGCTGAACTAAAGCAAGCATATATTTGTGGATTTTGGACAGTTCTTTTCAAAACAGAACTTTTCAAATAATGCAGGTTTTCCAAGATTTTTTTGATTCAAGTCAAGTGATTAGTTTAAAAGCGTAATCCACATTCCTCCACCTTAACCTTGAAATAATTCGCTAACTTTTATTAACAAAATTAACTTTATAATTGCTCTATATTTTTTCATTGCTTTTGGCTGCAATTAAAAAGCGTATTTCGGGTATTAGTTTTCTCGTTTTTAATCATTTGCAATTTTGTTGTGAATAGGCCTAAAGGCGCAGAAAAAACAAGAGCCTAGCGTGAGAGAAAACTTGAAGCTGAAGTGACAGTTCAGAAACCAAAAGAAATAAAATATAAAAGATTCACTTCTAGCGTGTCTTTATGACCCACATTTTTCAACATAATCGGGGGCGTACACAGAAGTTTTGGGGTCCGTCACAAATGACTTTTCCGGCCCCCCCTCCATATTGTTCACCCCTGTATTTCACCCCCATTTTTAAAAATATTGGCACCTCCCTTTGGCCCAGGCCAACAGGTGTCCCTTCTCCCCCCCCCCCTCCATGTTCACGCTCCTGAACATAACAGATATTAGCGTCATACGCTTACTTTAGCCTGATAACACTTCGCGCCCGACGCTCACAGGTCGGTTTTGTTTATAATTCTCTAATTCTCTGGTCACGAGAGTTCTTTTTTTGGTAGGAGCTAGTTTAGCGCCTTCTACGCGCGGTCGTAATCCGGACCGAATTTAGCTCCATGCCGCCCCTAGGCAGATTTGAAATCTGACTCCCCCCCCCCCCCCCCCCCCACTCCTAAAAGAAGCAAAGTTTCCTTGACTCAAAAAAACGCAAATAAAACAACGTGAAAAAGTGTTCTCCAGATTCAAACTGTCAAACTTATGAAGAAATGATGACGTTTCACATTCAGAGATGAAATGATCACATTGATCTCCCAAAAAATTTCTTATTCGGCAATTTTTACTGACGATTCGGCAAATACCATGATTGAAAAACATTTGACTTTCATAAGATGTGTAAAAGTTATCATCATAAAATGACAAGAAAAAAATTGTCTCTGCGGAAAATGAAAGAATACTAACATTTTACTTTCAAGAATAATAATTTAATTAAGAAAATGTGTGGTTAAAGCGAATTTGCCGCCCCTGAAAAGTTTGCCGTCCTAGGCAGCTGCCTACTCCGCCTTTTGGGAAATTGGGCCCTGGTTGCAACACTTACCAAAATCCAACAAGTGAACCAGGAAACTGTCTGGAGGAGGTTTAGTGAAAAGGAATTGATGATGCAGACCACTTAGATCCCGGAAGCGGAACAATTCTTTCACACTAAGGATATTCCGCTAACGAGATGCGCTCGCTATGTACTTTCTTGTTCACTTTCTTGCAAGAAAAAACGCTGCTTCATAGCAGACAGCTTTGATTGATGGAGACGGGGCCGGTAATTGTCAGTCGTAGGTACTATTTTCCCGGATTTTATTCCTCTTTTTCTTCCTCCTTTTCTTCGAGTTTAATAAGAGAGAGAAAAAAAAGGTTTCGATGGTTACGTACCAAATATTTGTGTTTATTAAATAGAAACACAATTAATATTTGCTTCGTCAACAGAAATTCATCTAATACTATGAAACAAAGTTAAATAAATATATGTATAGGAAAGCGTTATTTATTCGGAAGTTGATTAGCCGGATATTCAATTGAACGCATCGACAAAAGACCCATATTTCCATTTTTCCCTCTCTCTTCATTTTTTAAAGTATGAACTTTATAACATACTAGTGGTACCCGCACGGCTTTGCCCATAGTAGAAAATTAAAAGTTCATTTGATTCGCCTGTATATTTACCAATATTGGATGATGAATTTCTCGCCGATTTCCTATGTTCATTTGCTCGCCCATGTTAGGGTTTCACGTTATGATGATTCCGTAATTTATTCGTCCACGTTGTGATAATTTTCTCGGGAAAATTTTCTTAAAATTGGAATATGAAAAGAATAAAATAGAATTTTCGAAAAATTGCTTCAAGGTGCACACCTCTATGCTACAAATTTATTTTGTACCAATTTTCATGAAAATCGGCCGAATGGTCTAAGCGCAATGCGCGTCACAGAGATCCTGACATCCAGACTTTCAGCTTTATTATTAGTAAAGATGTATCATGTACAATAATTCCTATGTTCTTCTGTTAAAATTCAAAATTAAAAAAAAATGTGAGTAAAAATTTATCGTTTAATTCCATTAAGATTTACGAGATTAAAAACGACTTCCACAAAGACGCCATTTGTAATTGTCAGTCTTAAGCCTGGAAAAGTATGTAAGAGAAGTGAGACACACTAAAGGTTTCAATTTAAGTTAAAAAAAATTAATGAGGATTTCTTTTCGGGGTATCTTTTCATTCATGAACTCACTTCTTTTGAATTGAAAAACACGTTTCTTATAACGCCGAAACACGAGTATGCAGTGCTCTGCAAATTCGTACAATAAAACATTGTAAAAGTAAAAAATAAAATAAAGGATATTATACATACTTTTCAAGCACAAATGAATTTATTCAAAACAACGCAAGTATGTATGATATTTATTATTATTTTTTTTTCACGAACCCGATTTTTACGAGCACTTGGTTTATAGCGAACAAATACCGCGGTCCCTGCGCATTCATTATAAGCGATTTCGACTCTGATATCAAAACAATAAAAATCATAATCTGAATAACAAATATGTTGAGTTTCGTAAAAATTGTTCCCTCTCTCCAATAAGACAGTTTTTACTTGAAGTTGAACTTCAAGAAAGCTTAAGATAAAAAGAGTTCATTAAGAGTACAGTAATTCTTGTCAATAACCCAAACTCAGAAAAGGATGGTTAGAAAATAATACCCAAATGTGCCCGACCATTTAATAGATAATTCCATCATGAAAGTTTCACCCTCACTGAAAACAATGGTTGAAAATTCAGTTCAACTGCAAATATTTATTTAATGCAAAACGTTGGGCTCCGCTTTCGGCGTCCTAATTCTGGTTTTCGTAAAATAGGGGAATGAAAATAAATAAAATAAATTTACAAACAAATTCGAAATGAATAAAAATGATATCGGCACAGACTTTTTTCGTCTACTGTGAACTGTGTGGATTATTTCCCACATCCTAAATCCTTTCGTAAATCAGGCAATCTTGGTGCTTTTACAGGGAAAATATTCACCTTTTTATTTAAACGCCTTTCCATAAAGTTAAAAATTAAAACCACTTTCTTCAACAACATTTTTTTAATATAACTTTAGATTGGGTAAACATTCAAACTCGATTATTACATCAAGAAGTCGTCTTTAAGTAATGGATAAGTGGTGATTTTTTTCTACATTGCTAAAATATCAATAATAGGAAATAAAAATACATTATAGCTCATAGGGGTAAACTCAGAACTTTGCTGTGTACCATTGATCTTTATTCTTAGCTAGTGGTACTCACACGGCTTTGCCCGTAGTAGAAAATTAAAAGGTCTTTTGGTTCGCCTGTATATTTACAAAAAATGTATGGTGAATTTTCTCGCCAGTTGGCTTGTACCCATGTTACGGTTCCACGTTATGATAATGTCGTATCTCGCCAATTTGCTTGTGCCCATGTTACGGTTCCACGTTATTATAATTTCGTAATTTACTCGTTCATTTTATGATATTTTTGTTCTTAAAATTGGAATAAAAAAAGAACCACATCGAATTTTCAAAAAATCGCTTCGAGGTGCACACCACCATGACTACAAACTAACTTTGTGCCAAATTTCATGAAAAACGGCCGAACGGTCTAGGCGCTATGCGCGTCACAGAGATCTAGACATCCTCCGGACAGAGGGACTTTTATATTTATTATTAGTAAAGAAGAAGAAGAAAAAAAAAGAGTAAAGTTTATTAACGGAGTGATGAAACAAGCTTATGACTTTTGGCCTCTTGTTCCTCTGACTCGAAACCAATATTTTTTCATTTACTTGAAGAACAACATCTAACAGAAGACTCCTAAAAAGAAAAAAGGTCTTAAAGGGTGTGTTGGAAATGGGTTCCGAGCGTAAACTGCTGCCATTCCCAACGATATCCTTGCACCATTTTCACGTCGGCATGGAGAAAATCATTGGTTTGGTGAGAGAATGCTACAAATATTCAACCGTGAATGGTAGCGTATATCCATTTTGATCAACATTGTTTCACCAGTCGATGTAATTATTTATTTGTGCAATAAAGCTTTATTTCTAGTTGATACGCTTTGTGTCACCCTGTATCTGACTTGAGCAATCAAGCAAGTGCCCACACTCTGATTAAAAATTCTATTTCTGTGGAAAGCTGAAAAAAAAAATGATAAAGAAACTAATTTATTTGTTGCGTGAGAAAAATACCTTAGATTTATTTCAATTTTCTATGCTGTTGAATAAAATTAACGTCTCACACGAAGTTTTGATTAAAAGTTTAATGATCATTTATACTTAATAGCATTTTCTCTTCACAATTGATTAAGTAAAACTTGTGGTTCAATTTACAATTTTGTATTTCTGTTTCGAGAAAACTTTCAAAAGTAATTTAATTTGTTAAGATCGTAAAATTAATCCAAGATAATAATGCGGAAGGCTTGAAACCAATAATAATAATAATTAAATTACTTCTTGTCAGAATGAAAATTGCTAAACGAAAGTTGCATTGAGAATACTAAATAGATAGAAAGCTATATAAATTGCATTTTTGGTTTTCAGAGTAAAAATACTTCATACATTAATTTGAAGGAAGTCGTTAGTTATGTTTTACAAGTGTCATGAAATGTTTTCAAAGCAATAATGAAACACCGAGTTAATTTCACATTTTAAGAGATTTTTCTTTCCCTTACATATTTAAATTGCAAACATATAGACTTGCAAATAAAATCTTATAATTATCTAAAATGTTTTTCAATCTCACATAATCCATGACTATCTGAATAAGTTCAGGAAGAATGCATTTTATTTTAATTCAGTAAAAAGATGGCAAATGACGCATTGGAATGAGGCTATTTACAACAAGATTTGACGCATTATTTTGGGAAATCATACTTAACTGACGACCTGATTGAAGATTGACTAAAAATAGTATGTATTACTCTCAAACTGTATGCATATTTTTTTGTTTTTGAAGAACTCAAAAAGAGTAAACCACATTTATTTACCGTAAAACATTATTTTAAAGTCACCGAGTTGCCATTTAAGTAGGTTGGTACCTCTCATGTGGTAAAATTATAGAGAAGATCGATTTTTTTTTTTTTTCAATTTTTTTGCTGAAGTTGTAGTTTGAAACCTTTCATACAACCAAAAAAGTTTTTGAACAATCTGATCGATATTAATACAACAAAGAGGATTTTAAATACTTCACAGCATTGTTTTTCTAATCGTTTTGTGTTCTTTAAACTCTCTTTTCTATGTTTTATTTTTTTCACAAACCATTGTGTTAAAGTACTAAAACTTCAAAACATCTTTACTAAAAAACTTGAAAAATTTTTGTGAACTCAATACAATCAACTTAATAGAATGAAGGACTTTTTTTTATATATATCTTGAAAAGAAGAAATATAAAAATTTGGCAGAAATCAAGTTTTTTCTACGTTTTTACATAGATGCAACTTTTTATTTATTTTCTTCTCCTTTTTTTAAAGTTAATTCATTAAAAGCAAAAACCTTTCCTAAAGTTATTAAGTGTAATGTTTTGAGTGAAAAAAAAATTGGTAGTAAAAAATAGATGTATAGAAAAAAGGAGAAGCAATTTTAAAATCCTTAATATAAAAAGGACAAAAAATGAAATTTTATAGTTTCTACTAACTTTCATGTAAAATGTTTTTCATGCAAAATTTATGCTTTTTAATAAGATCCTCTAATAATAAAATCATGACATAAGTTAAAAATTTCAAGTACGAAAAATTGATACTGAGATTAGGTACTAGATTCCCTTAAATAACTATATTTAGTGTACAAGAAACAACGTTTTAACGTTCTAGCTTTTCGTTTCCGAAACTCGCATTTTTATGTTAAAGGAGTTCCTTATAACTCACTAAAAGTGGAAACAATTTTAAAATGTATAAGGTAAAAAATATTTTAAACACATTTTTTCATCCATGTGATTTTATTTTTTAAATGGTTTTCATAACTATTTCTTCTTAGAGCTGAAAATGTTATTAGATGCAATATCAAGTTCAGATACAGATGAAATTACATGACAAAACTTTTAAAAGGTTATATAGACTTGGATTAAATAAATTTTACGTGTAAAAATTGATAAAAAAAATCACTTGCAAAATGAATGATGTACAACTAGATATTTATGAATTTTTGGAATAATTCAATTAATACGAAACTTATTGTGATTTATAAAACTAAATTAATTTTAATTCTATGTATTCCGTTTTTAAAAAAATGATACATATCGTATCAGAAAATAAAGCGCGAGACTTGCTGAAGATAGCTTAAAATTGAGCCATTTGAAAATTAAACTTAAAATGGTAAATAAAAACAATAAAACGTTTGGGGTTTCATTTTATTGTTAAATAACTTTTAAAAGTATAATCACAGATAAAATTTTCTTAACTTTCTTATTTAAATTTTTTAAATTTATCTTCTTCCTCATTAAGGTTATAGAATCTCATCTCAAAGTTTTTTTTTTGCTAAAGAGAGTTTAATAATTTTCTTCGTTATCCTCATATATATAATAGCGAATGATCGAATAACGCTGACGTGATCAACAATGAAACTCGCGCCACGGCATGATAACTTGATAATATGTTTTGGCAATGTTTAACATGCAGGAAAAGGCTATATCGTGACAAGGCTGAACTCAATCCGGTAACTTAACTGTTTCACTGGTAAGACTGTGTCATTTCAGGGGAGTGAAGAAACGAAAAACGGGTCAACAACGAACGCTACCTACTGGAGTTTAGAATTAATCCACTGGAGTTAGAGCTACATATTCAACTATCAAAATATCACCAATCAGGGGCGATTTGACGGGCGATTTTTTAGTTAGATAATATTTTTCGGTAATATTTGACATGCCGTTAAATTCTTTATTTTGACAGGGTTGAACTGAATCCAGTAACTCAACTGCTTTACTGGTAAGAATGTCATTTTAGGAGAGTAAAGAAACGTAAAAATGGTCAACAATGAACTCTATTTACTGGAGTTTAGGGTTAATTCACTGGATTTTGGGTTTAAAATTTCAGCTTTCAAAATGGCACCAAACAGACAATGGCATCGTTCAAATGCAGAAGCAAATTTTCCCCCGTCATACCTTGACGGGCGATTTTCTATAGTAATAAATACTATAATTACTTGTTTTCTTCGTTATAATACTTTAATCGAGTTTATCTATTTTATTTAACTATATATTGAGAGCATTATTTAGTCGATTATTTTTTTACTGTATCAATATTTCTCTGTGAAAACATATTTCGGTTTGAGTTTTATCTAAATAAAGGTATTTCATATGCATATGTGTATCAGTATTACATTTTAAAATGCTGGTTTAATTATTAACAGTCCCCCTGTTTAAATGATGAATAAATTCATCGATACAGATATTAAAAATGTAACTTTCACTTCCCATTTATTGAAATGTTTGGTTTAAAATATTAAATACGAAGTATTTAAAATACTTTTTTGTTGAGTTAATTAGGATTTTTTTCCCTTTCAACATGGTTAAATCTTCTTAGGGTTAAACCTTTCCTTTTTTCTCTGTTTAGGGAACTAAGTTTTCCTGGATTTTCTTTTAATTTTATGCTGAAAACTCTCTTCAGTAAAAATATCTTTCGTGTAATAATCGGTCAAAAATTAAATTGTTAAGTGCAATGAAAGTTTTAAAACAGCTTAAAGAAAGTACAGTAACGATTTAAGAACTTTCTTTTTGAAAGCCTTTTAACGAAAAGCAATAAAACAAATCTTCGATTGATATTTTAATCTTCTTTGAAACAATTGAAAAGTAAGCAAAAAGCGGAAAAACTGTCCAGAAAAATTATAAGCGGATTTTTGAAAAATGTATTGGTTCTCTCTTTTCTTTTTACGTCAAAGTTCTCATCTTAGTTTTGGAAAAGAATACATTACAGACAAATTAGGTTCTTAAGAAATTGCTTTGAGGAAAAAGGTTCTTTCGTTCAGTATCTTAAAATGCTTATTGATTTCTAGTTTATTCAAGGAATTTGGAAAGAGAAAGTATGCTTTAGTTTACAAGATAAGTAAAATGCTTTTCCATTAATATTGAATACTACCATACACCATTATTGCACTATAAAAGGAATTTTACGGAGCAATGATGCCTTGTTGCGCATGCGCACACATCAGATATAGAAGCTTAAAAAACTTACATTATAAAGTAATACCGTTTTAAAATTTACAAAGAAAATTACTTCTGCATTATATTTTAAAGTATTATGCAAAAGCTATTTACTTGGGGGCGAGATTTCGTAAAGTGTAATATTTTTATACAGTTATTTATTTATTCATTCTTTAGATATTATAATCCAGTGATATTACATTTAGGTAACATTATGTAAACTATATTAATGTAACATAATTTAATGGATTTTTTTATATTTCCGATGGCAGGCTTCAATTAAGGCAAAATAAGAACACAAGTAATAGAAATCAGAATGAACAACAAAGAATGTCAACTTGTTTAGCCCATAAGGGCCCTGGCCTCCCAGTAACGGCCCTGCAGAGTTGAGGAGACAAGTGCTTGGAAAACAAGATGGGCAGAGTCCATTATGTCCCTATCCAAATTGCAGAGCATGCATTTAGAGCTATCGCAAATATTCAATCTATGAAGTATTATCAGTTTCGTACCTAGCATGGGTGACCCGGGGCGGTAATTTGTGGTGTCCCCCCCCCACCCACACACAAATGCAAAAAAAATTGTGTTTTATACAGGGATGAAATTCATACATTATTGAGAAACAACTACATACTTTTAGAACGAAATTTTAAGTTAGCTAATGCACAAAAGACAAAAAAAAAAAAACACTTTTAATACAGCTTGCCCTAGACGCCTATGTGCAAGGTCATCGCGAGGTCAAAAAAGTAAGGGGTGTATGAAATGTGTGAATAGCTCCTCAATTATTTCAAACACAAGAAAATATAATTGGTTTCAGTTTTCTGGTGAGGAAGTCACTATTAGGTCGAAGTATTGACAATATGATTCTAGTGCTGAGTATAATAATCCCTTTATGGTGGTGGGGGAGGGAGATAGAGGAGGGTCTGGAGGGTTTTCCCTCAAAATTTTCAAATTTTGTAGTCTTAAAAATGCATTTTAAATGAGCTTTGATAATGTTCATGGGAGAAGAGTTTCGTCGTGGTGATGCAACTGCGTTTGATTTGTTTGTATATAATTTAAAATACTGGAGTAAATTATCTGAATTGAAGTACATTTCAAAAACTTGCAATTCCACTTTGGGTGTCACCCCCCCCCCAGACGGTTGACACCGGGGTGGATCGCTCGCACTGCCCCCCGGTAGTGACGCCACTGAGTATTATATAATGTATAATATTATATTCAACTTTTATAGATTATTAAGTTATTTTACGATAGTGGCAAGACGAGTCTTCGTGGAGTACGTAGGTTTAAAATAAATGCATTAAAATTAATAAATGATAATTCGAAATTATTGAATCACTTTTAAAATAATGTCGAGCATTTAAACATGTTTTTGCTTCTAAATTCGTAGACTGAGATCCGAAATGCGTATGAAATAATTCATCCTTGCAGACAGCTGGTGTCGTTGCATGTCAAATTTTATTTTACAAAAAATCTCATCCGTTCAGGAAAATTTCTGTTCGCCACGCGTACTGACCTGGCATTGAAATGTAGATTTAGATTTATTCGAAATTCAACTTTTATGATCATTGTCAAATTAAGTACAGACATCAGTACAACATCATTTATACGGACTAACTGGAACCAAAGGTCTTCCGGATAAACGGAAATCCGGATAATCTCGGTAATATTGGCAACAAGCCAAAACATTCGCAAATAAGCAGACTTATCTTTTAATACTTACTAGTAGGGGGGCATACTACATTCCGTGGGAAATTTCGTGAGGAAATTATGAGACCAACTTTAATATATTCCTTATGGTCTGTGTAACTATGCCTCACCGGGTGTTTTGCTTGAATTTGTGTCAGACGGCCTGTATGACGTCATCAATCCAAGATGGCGGCTTTAATGAGTTTTTGCAATTATGAGTTAATTTTTGGGTATTTTGTAATAATTTTCTAGTGAATTTACTTGATTAATATTCAATTCATCTTCTTATTATAAATTAAAAACAAAATATTTAATTTTTTTTTATTTACTAACTTATTTAAAATAAAATTCTAATAATTCTTCTTTTTTCACTTTGGCTCTCAGAATTAGCTGTTTTAAAAGTACCTCGGGTGAACTTTCGCAGTTAAAAATACTTTTAATTTTCAGGCTAAGATCACTAAATATTAGTACAGTCGAGCCTCGTTAATTCGAACACGATTATAACGATCTACTGCTAAAGCGAACTACATTTGCGATCCCCGTCTTTCTGTTGAAAAATCACTTAACACACATAGCACTGTTTTTCGGATAAAACGAGGTACAGTTGAGACAAATTCACTTTGAAGGTCCTTTTGAGTTCGTTTTAACGAGGTTTGCTGTATAATCGTTTAACCTGTATACCCCCTGACCCCCTAAACTCTTTGACCGGATATGAATATCGTATATTGGGGGTGCTCTTAAGGAATTTGTAGGGAAAGTAGAAGAGAAAGCTTTTGCGTAGAGAAAGCATTGTTTGTCGGTTCGTTGGTGAATAGTCTGCAAATCTTCAAGTACGGTTATTTTTTCCTTAACTTATCACTGCTATTTTATTCACGATGTCTTCTCTCCCAGAAACTCATTTACAAGTTGCTTTTTTTTGCCTCCATCTTCAAAAAAAAAGCAAGGCTACAAATTAATTATAAACTATGTATTTTTTGTCAGATTAAGAAGTGCCCATTAGTTAAAACCATTGGTTATGATAAAGTGTTAGAATGTATCAAGAAGATAGAGAGTAGAATGGAATGACAAAGAGTATATACATTACTTACCGAACGATTAACGAATGTGACCGTAATAGAATTGAAAAATGAAAACCGCATCATGGCAGCATGCAAGATGCTAAGAGAAGTGTATGGATAAGAATAAATTATATTGTTCTACTTCCATTCATGAAGACAATGTTGTAGGCTACACACAACGAGATCCAAAGTTGTCTTTGGTGAAAAAAATAAGTGGTTTTTCTGCCTCGGAAAGGCGGTGTAAAAAAACCATTGATGGCGATAAAAACAGATTCTGCAGGTCAGCAATTAAAAAACGCCATTGAAATTTCCAAAAATGAAACTTTCAAAATTAAACTCAGTGACTGCACAGATCCAGGAGACCCTCATGCAAAGAACACTTTACACCATAAATATTGCTGGGCAAAACATGTATTTAATGTTTTACGAAAAAATTGCGATCCTGATGTAGTAACAAAGTCACAAGACATGATTTCTAATAAAGCAACAGACGTATAATTCCTGTGTGCATTAAATGATTTTCTTGTTCAGGGAAGTGTTACTACAATAGCAGACCTGGAAATGAATTATCAGTAAATTGCAAATAAAAATTTAGGAAAAAATAAAAAGCGAAAAGACATTAAAAATCTCATTCAAGAAGAAATTGATGACGCTATATTTAGTAATCCAAAAAGTGTAAATGAGTCGCAACGCGTATCTTTAAAGGAAACTGCAGATTATTACCATATCTAATGCAGAAGAATATTTTATAGACATTGGAAAAAACATGGAAACTATCTTTGCAGCTTCAAACATTTTACGCAAAGCAGTTTTATCTGATCAGAAATGGACATTTACAGGATCTTTTGAACAGAATTAGATAGTTGATGCCGTTCCAATCGAAGTTGATCAGTTTTTTAATTGGTGCTGCAACGGAAAATTCGAAATTAATTCTATTTCTGAGGTGCAGGACAAAATCGTGCTGAATAAAGCTAAAAGACTGTCACACATATTCATTTATAAAATACTGTCTCCGTACCAAGATTCGAAAGAAACTTCATCGACACGCCCGAGATACGCCTTTGCAAGTTGGTGTTGGCCTTACTATGTACCCGAACTGTATTACTGTTACCCGAAGCAAATATATAATTGATTTTTTTCATAAACTAGGTGTTTCGATTGATTATGCTAAAGTTCTACGTTTGGAAACATAGATAGCAAATGGGTTAATTACGCGCATGGATAATAGTGACGGGATGTACATTACTCCTGATTTGAAAAAGGCAAGATTTTTATTTTGTGCTGCAGACAACATTGATTTCCTTGAAGACACATCTTATGGGAAGGGCACTTTGCATGGCATTGTAATGGTACTTCATCAACAGAAAAAAGACTCGGATAGACAAATTCCACTTTCTCTTACCATACCTTCAGCATCCTATTCCCTTTCGACATTACCTCAGTCCCTGACTGAAATAACGTCCTATAAAATTGCAAAGACAAGTAAGCCCAAATGTTCAGCATATGGGGAAGCATTAAGAGATGAGAAAACACTAAGAGAGATATTAAAGGAATTATGACAGCATTAGGACCAGAAAAAACTCAAGGAATATTAGGACTCCATGCTCTATCAGGATGCGATACAACAGGTTCACTTGCTAAGAAGGGAAACCATCTTTTTGAAAAATTTATAAGACAGCAGACAAAAATACTCTTGATGCTCTGAGTCATCTGGAGCCAACCGAAGAATTTAATGCAAATGATAAAGTTGCTATTGAAGGATTTATTTGCTCCTTGTATATGCCGCTGACCAAGATTTCAGATATTGGAGAACTTCGTTGGTTCATGTTTTCCAAGCAGTAGGTTAAAAATGAAATTTTGCCTTCTACAAGAGTATCTTTGTCCTCATATATTTTAAGAGTGCATTATCAGGTATTAGAGTGGCATCTTGCTGACCAGCAGCATCCGAATTCACCATCACCGTTAGATTTCGGATGGGAAAAGAAAGACAACTTCTATGCTTTAGTTATGTGTACTTCCTTGTGCACTTGAATCCATCTTGAAATTAGTTCGATGCAGCTGCGTAAAGGGCAAATGCATTGTTTCATGCAAATGCAAATCTTAAAACATTATATGCACTGAACTTTGTATGTGTGGAGGTAGGTGGTGAGGACTTATGTGAAAAGCACAGCCAACAAAGCGATATTGATGACACTTTAAGTAAGACCTGTTTGTTTACTTTTAAATCTATATTTTTTAATTAAAATCAGAGTTTAAATAATTTATTCATTACTTAGACCACAAAAAATGTAAATAATATAATTGTCATTGCTTCCGATATTAAGTAACGGAAGTTGTAAATTTTTTCTACATTGAAAAACAAAATGCTTCTTATAACCCCAAAAACACGTATATGCAAATAATTTTACAGTTTTTTTTTTTTTTTTTTTTTTTTGGAATAATGAATTTGATTTTTATCGTACAAGCTTTCCAAAATATTTTTAACTGCTATTGTTTACTAAAAAATTTCACAAAATCTGTATCGAAATCAAAAATAACAAAGTAAATATTTTATTTTATACAGATAATTTGTTTTTAAATTTGAAATATAATAGTATTAAAATATTAAATATATAATAAAAGTTGAAAACATTTCATAATATGCCTTAAAAATGAGTCAAAACCGAAAATTTTCATCAATATCTAGTGCAGCCGCCATCTTGGTCTAATGACGTCACACAGGCCGTCTGACACAAATTCAAGCAAAACACCCGGTAAGGCATAGTTATATAGGCCATAAGGAATGCATTAAAATTGGTTTCACAATTTCCTCACGAAATTTCCCACGGAGTATCTTTTACTCTAAGTATGCAACTGGACTATACAGCAAAGTTACCTAGGATTGGATCCAAGCACTCCATGTTGTTTATTAGATGATTATAATTTATGTCACGACCTATGCAGGGGTGTACATTTAATCAAAATAGAGAGCGAATATTTGACGCATTTATAGTTCCGTCCTTACTCTCATAATTTAGAATTGTTATCGAAGTGAATAAATTTTTTTTAACTATAAAAATTTATTCCGGATAAACTAAAGATCCGGATATACGAGGTTCTACTGCAGTATCAAAACCTTTTTTGCTCGTTTGACATCCAGCATAACCACGCGAAGTCCTAACTATTTCAATCATCAATTGTGCATGTAATAATTAAGGGCCCCTCGATTGGAGGTCCCGGGTGGTAACTGTGACCTATAAAAATTTCTGTATTCGGCAAATATGGTGACAGCATTGCAATATTGATTTTTTAAGGTCCATTTTTTGCTATTACATTTTTTAATATCTCTTACCATTAGATAGAGGAATGTGTGCATGCTACCGTATATTATAAATATTAACAATTGTAATATGGGTTAAAACCAAGGGTTCTAGGTGGTTCCCCTCCCTCCCATCCACCCCCCGCTGCACACCCGCATCTCACTTGTACTTAAAATGAATAAACGATTCGAAAAATTGAAACACCTAATGCAATTACAAAAGATCTTTTTTAATATGTATAGCTTGACATAAAAATGAACAATTATTTAAAGGAATGCATATACATTATTAAAATGAAAGCATAAAATCTCTACACGTATGATACTCTCTTGAACCTGTGTTTTGTTATGAATTAGATGAAAACTGAACGAAATTTTGTGAAGAAAAAAAAAGTTGCACACAGCTTCGACAAAACATGCCTCTAAACATTTTCAAAAATACAAAATCTAAAGCAATTATTGCAATTCAACTGAAAAAAAATTACAATGAAAAGTGCATACATATATTTCTGAAATAAAAGAATGGTTTCCTTTTATGAAAGAAAGGGATCGATCGGACGAAAATAATGCGCTATTTTTGTCACATAGCTCCGCATAACCGAAACCGCATTTCCAAAATGCAATGAGAAGGCAATTTTTACCTCATTTCACAGGTTTTGCTCCGTAATTATAAAACTATTTTATTTGTATACAAATAAGAAGTTTAAAAGGTAGCTGAAACAAGTCTAAAGATCTCAAACGGTTGTTTTAGTATGTTGCTTATATCAAAAACACTGTTCTTATCTTCAGACATTTCACACGACTAGGATCATGTTAAAGCATCCGAGCGATAAACTCATCGATTTGGGGAGCATTGCCTCAAAGCCAAGATGTATTTGGAGCATTGATACTATAAATCATAGCACTTGTCTAGAGAAAATAATTCAGTTTCGATAGTTATGGATAATTTATCAGCAAAACCTCATACCAGAGAAAGTAATTCAATATATATTGCATGAATTGTCAGAGGTAATATCTTTTTCTTTAACGATTTAATATGGATATTATTTCTACAGCTTTTGGTAAATAACGACTACGTTTTAAACGTTAAGTCTAGAAACAAACATATTTTTGCTAAGCCACAAGATGTTTAATTTGCAGGAAATTTGTTTCTTTGAGTAAAGGGGCCATTTCATCGTCACATACGGGACAATCAGCCTTTTTTGTTATAGATCTTAGTACTTTAATTAAACAGGAATAAGCACATTTTTAAATTTTACATTTGATACAGAGATATTCCTGACGCAGATTTTTGAAAGTATTATTTAATAATTTTGTTACTTAAAATTTAATCTATTTGTTTTCGACACATCGAAAATCAACTTTTTGTAATTAGCTGTATGAATAATAGTTGGGACAATTTTAACCTGATGGCGTCGTAAAGCTGTGACTAGGATCTAAATGGCCTTCACAATGCTACCAGATTAGATTTGCCCCTACTACAGTTAATATTTTTGTTCTATTAATATATAGCAATGGCGAAACAAAGTGTAGATTTCGGTAACTAAGGTTTCAATGTAAAGATTTCTCATGTGTTGATAAATAATAATTTAGAGAATTGAAAATATTACGTAAAGGACCATTCCACAAAAAAGCAGCCATTTTTTCCCCGCACGTGACTAATACATATCATTAAAAGGTAGTAATAATTTTGTAAGATGATGACGAAGTTTTTTGCGTAAGCAATCACACATATAGATTTGTGAGTTCTTAAGCATCAAAGTTTTGTTCATTACCCTTTTAAATTATTATTTGAATTATTTATACACTAGGCATCACACGTGAGGAACAAAATGATCGATTACCATAGAATAACCCAAAACCAAACCATCAAAAATAAAAATGCAGTATATTGAACTAACATTTTGTTTAGGGCAGTTTTATTAAATCCAATTTAAGTTCAAAAACGCACTTGGAGTTGTTCAAAAGTTGCACGAAGAAACATTTAAAAATTCTTATTAGAAACTAGTTGAGCAAATGCAAACCAAAAATAATGACTTATTTATTTTCCTCCGACGCTAAAAGAAATGAAGTCTTATTATCATTTTTTATCTACGGAGTCAGTGACTTATGCCCAGAGGGATAAAACAGAATTTTCCACACTGAAATATTTCTTCTTTTCAAATAAGATCTATTTACAACGCGTCTAATGACACTAGTTAGCTAGCAATTCATTTCATCAAAATTAATGACCAGGTCTGATTTTATTCAACTTTGTACTGAGTGGGAGCCAAAAATACCTACACCAAAAGCACTTTTATACGAAAAGAGTAAACGAAGTTACTGAACATTTACACTTGGAGACTATACAACGGCTTAACATTTTTTGGAAAAGGCAAATATAGTTTTAAATCTGCTTCCAAAGAAAAATGATGTTTAATCTACGAATTCGAAAAGAATTCAAGGAGGTCTATGCATTCAGAAAGTCAAAAGTCGTGAATGCTTTCACAGCGTGAAGGAAAAAAGAAAGAAATGATACAATTTATGAGTACTTTTTTTTGTACAGTTTTTAAGGATTCTTATTTTACTTATTAAATTTAATTTGAAACTTAACAATGACAAGCAAAACATGTGCATAAAATGTTATGGCATGAAATCCCTCCACTTGCTCCCTTCTTTTTATTGATTTATTTATTGAGGTATCCGACTGTGTTTGAAGACATTTTTTGAAAAAAATATTGGACGTTTTTTTAAATGTTATTTTTTAACTACAAATGTTTCAAAAGTATGGAAAAAAATGTAAAAACAAGCTTTTAAAATTTATTTTTTTTTTAATTGGACGAATTTGAAGAAAATTAGCGAAAGAACGTGTTTTACGCTAACAGCCAGGGACAAAATTTGGTTCTTATCAAACATAAATACCTGTAGAAATACATTTTCATGCCACTTGTGTGTGTGTTGCTGCAAAAGATTTCTTGTTTTTCAGTAGTTTTGAAATACCGCTGAACAAAGATCCAATACTGGAATTATTTGAAACAAAATGCTTTTGTTTAAAATTATGCACATAAAAATGTTACTTAATTCTAAAATTGAGCTTAGTTTTTAGAGGAAGACAGCAAGCATATGGTAGGAAACTTTCTTAGAAAATTTCACATCAATACTTGAATAACTTTCTGAGATATCACTTTTACAGTAGACAGCTTTCTTCAAAACTATCTTCAGAAAACGTATTTAAATATAACTTCCGGTCTGGTGTTTAGTTTACGACCCTGTCATAATACAGCTAAAACTCCAGTTGTAATTCACGTAGAGTAAAAACTAAGACAGTTTTGGAAAGCAAATAAATCAGACTACAAAAAGGAATCATAAAAAAAAATTGCGAATATTTCATCGAAAATGTCGATTTTAGCGCTGTCGGATACCTTAATTTCCTAAAAATGTTAATACATACTGTAACTGCTATTTGTAAATTTATCGTCTTCTCTGCTTTACATGGATAAAGAACAGATATAGTGGTAATGGGGGAATGTTTTCTTCTTTTCATGCTTTGTTGAGATTTTCAGTGTATGGATTAATTCCAAACCAAGTTCATTACGGATAAACATTACTTCCTTTTACAAAAAAGGAATTATTGTATCCGCGAAAAAAATTTCACTCAAAAATCAAACTTAATTTCCATTTTACTTACCCCCGAATGAATATTGAGTTTTTTTTTTTTTTTTTTTTTTTCGACTCGACCACGCGTGGATAAGTGCCTAAGAACGTATAGGCACGCGAAATATCCATTTTGACGATTCCCGAGTTAATTACAACGAGTTTTCTCGTGACGTCTGTATGTACGTAAGTATGTATGTGCGTATGTATGTCGCATAACTCAAGAACGGTCAGTCCTAGAAAGTTGAAATTTGGTACGTACACTCCTAGTGGGGTCTAGTTGTGCACCCCCCTTTTTGGTTGCATTCGAGTGTTCCTAAAGGGGTCTTTTACCCCTTTTTGGGGGATATCATTGTTAATATCGCTAATTAATCATTGTTAATTTGCTTTTTCCAACACGAAGTTTCTCTACCGCTTAAAAATTTATACCCCATCAAATCCCGTAAAATACTGCATTAATTGAAGTTTTTTCAAAGTTGCGCACTACTTGGAACACTTGTTGGAATATTTGTGTCTAATTAATTTATTTGCAACAGGTTCAGCTCAAGTTGCCTCAAACTCTCAAAGAACCTGTGCAACAGTACTAATAGAAAAATGAAACCAACCCCTCAAAAATTTTGCGATTGGTTCCAGAACTCGTTCCAGAAGTAAAGTTATTCAACCCACACAATTCAGAGCTCGCTAGATAAAGAGCTTTTATAAGTGACAAAAAAAAAAAAAAAAAAATCGAAACCAACGAGGATACCGACATTACGATAACACACAGCCATACACTTTCATATTGGAAATTTCGAGTCATTCTTTGACAATGGCAAATGATCTTTGATTTGTCAGTGAAGAAAGATCTCGGCATGTAAGGTACGTGAGTGATCATAGATACGTTAATATCCTACAAAGAACTACAGAGAAAAATAACTAATGACTGCGAAAAGACTATCATAAACAGCTCTTTAAAAAGAATTTAAAGTTAATTCATCTTTTCTTATGCACGTTTTGCAATAGTATCGAAATAATAAGTGCACTTTAATGTATTTATTTATCTATCCGTAGAATAAAACATTTTTTTTTTAAATCTATGAAGCCTAATCCCTACTTTAACAATACTATTAAATCTTAATTTACACAATTTTGATTTACGCGTCATTTACGTGGAATGTAACCAAGGGCGACATAAAGGGGGGTCTATAGTAAAAAAAATTATTTCAAACTTTATTTCTTTAGGTTAAGAAAGGCGTTATCTTTGAATTTTCTAATCTTTGAGGCGCGCCTCCGTAGGTATTCGACAATTTTGAGGGGGCAAGCAACTGTTACGAGCATATCATTTTTCATTCCCACACATAAAAACAAATAAAATCGGTGCTAGAAAATATGAATCAACAATACATCCTCCTAAGTTTAATCGAGTTTGAGGCAGGGTTGGTATAAAAACCAATTTTGTTCTGAATAAAACAAAAAAAAAAAAAAAAAAAAAAAACGGTTTTTTGGTTTAAACCAGGTTTTTTTGGTTTAAACCGGGTTTATTTGGTTTTTATTACTATTTGTAAGAAAAACAATTTTATTTTAGGAAAATCATGGAGATTTTATGAGTTAATTGTTAAGGAATGTTTAATGTTTATATTTGTACCTAATTTCTTTCTAATTAATTAAATAGTTAAGAGTATAATCTTTTAATTCCATTTCCTCATACTTGGAGATTTTTATAGTGGAGAATATTGTTTGAAAATCTTTAAACTATTATAAAATATACAAAACGTGAATTGGTCTTGGTATAAATAATCAAAGAAAAAATTTATTGTGATAATTCAGACATTATTAATTACAAATAACCAGAATAAATACTTGCAAAATAATGTCCTCATAATCATAGCTATCTACTATAAATGAAAAAAGTAAAATTAAAATCATGTATTCTTAACCATGGAAAGCATTTTGCAGTATCTACAAATGAATCATAAGTCTGATGTACATTATATAACCTTAATATTCAAAAGATCAACGCATATTTTTTGTAAAGATTTTTTAAAAGTTACAAATCATGCCATTAATTTACCTAATGTATCAGTGACAACAATTATAGAAACAGGACAAGTAGGTTTTAAGAAAATCATTACATTTTCCATTGTAGACATTATTTCTCCTAGTTTAATGCATCTAGGAATACCATTTTTTCATCAAAGAAAAAAAATCATTTTAATTAAAATTCCTTAGTACAAACTTAAATGAATGTATTCTTTTAACATATTTTAATAATGAATATTCATAAAAATTAATGTTTGTTGATTCTTTCACCATTCATAGCTGAGACTTTTTATTATATTGGGATAACAAAAGTTTTTTGAAAGGGTGAAAATTTGGTATTAAATTTCTTTTATAAGAGCATATAGTAACATGAATGTTTTCTGTCTTCATAATTTTATACATTTTCTTTTCTTGCTCAGGCTGCATCTTCTATCGTTGATGTAAAAAGTATGCAGGTAATAAGCGCAATTTTATGCCTATTTTAAGGTGTTCTTGGACTTCGTTAGTTTTTTTTTCTTTTGTCATTTGAAAATTCTACTGTTAAGATATTTTTACACTATGCATCCCCTCAATGGTACATAATCTATTTCAATAAATCTTAAGTAATCAAGCAAATTAGGTAGTATATAAAGTTTTGGTTGAAATATGCTTTTTGGATTATTTTGAAATGCAAAAGACTGAAAAATAATGATAATTGAAATTAGAAAAGAGCTACTTGGAATTTTCCATGTAATTTTAGAATAATTTAGTTGGTCTGCTTTATATTTATGTCCCTAATAGGAAAGCTGCATAGATTTAAAAAGTAAAAACATGAAAAAATAAAATAAAAATTATTTAGAAAATTTGCATTATTTCAAAAAATATAAGTTTTTAAATTTATTAAATCTGTAGTTTATCTTTAAAGTTTTGCTAGTTACTTTGCATTAATTAGATTTTATTCTTAGCAATAATATGTAAAATTTATCAAAACATTTTTGGGGAAACAATGAATTGTTTTTGAAAAAAACAATTTGAAAAAAACATGTATTTTGTTTAAAAAACCACTTGGTTTACACCAACGTGGTTTAAACTAAACAACCCTGTTTGAGCATCCATGCGATGAACATCTATATATATTTTCAATGACACAGTGGTAGAACAAATTGTGAGCTCAAAAACAAGCCGTTTTTTAGTGCACTCGTATTATCAGTGCAGTAATCCTTCACTTATGCGGTGTTTTAATAATACATTTTTCTGAATTGTGTGTGATTTGTTCAAAAAACTAAAATTTAAAATTCATAATTCTCTATAGCAGTGGTGCGTAACCTTTTTTTTAGCCAAGGGCTGCACCTCATATTTAAATGAGCCTTTTAGGTCAAAACACATATAAAAAACGTTTAAACGTTTTCGAAATAACATAGAAAAATATGTTAATGGAAAGAAAATAACAAACCAACAATTGTTATTATCAGTGACTTCATGCTTATTTTATTGACTGTATTTGCTTTCCAGAAACCAATGTCTGAATATTTGGCTACTTTGTGACATATAGTCACTAATCGTGCTTTTTGATTTGTGAATATAACGGGCTACGCAGATCAGCTTCAGGGGGTTAGTTATGGCCCACCGATTATTGTGCCCCACGCCTCATTAGTATTGTATCAATACTCAATAGTACTGTATCAATACTCAATAGTATTGCATCAATAAAATAATAAAAACTAAATATGCTTTGGTGCGTAAAAGCTATTTTATATAAAATATGAAACAGTTTTTCTAATCCGTGAAATAAAAATTTAGCTTCAGGAAAGCATTGATGGTATTGGATTATTGCAGAAATTGAAAAGGGAGAGAGCAAAAATTTTCTTCATTAAATAGGGGGCGTAGATATGAAAGTTTGAATACCTGCAATTCAGCTAACTTGAATTCGATTTATTTTGCCATCTACTGTACAGAGTCATTCAACTAAGTTATTATCGAGTTACTTGTCTGAATAACCGATTCCTGTATGTTCATCATCAAAGGAAAAAGAAAATATCTCAACTTGAAATTTAGAAAAACACAATGTAGCTAAGAACTATGTGATATCTATGTATCGACTCATGCGATCCTCTCTTTCTTTTGAATATATATTTTTCCAATGCACAAAGACAGAAAAGAAAATGGAAAAATTGTTGACAACGATAATGGTTGAACAGTTATTTATCCAGCGTTTGGGAAACTATCTTGCCTTGCCATTTCTCTTACGAAACTTCTGATAAACCTAATGGTTAACCAATTATTTATCCTGCATCTGGGAAATCATCTTGTCTTGCTTATATATCGCTCTTACCTGAACATTGAAATTTCATCTGAATTTATTTATAGTGAAAAAAATACCATCCATAACAAACCATTTTATTAGCAGATTTCTACAACTTATGTGGGGCATTGAATGTAATGAAAGAATAGAACTTTTCTTCCAGTGGAGTAATGGAGCAGATGAAAAAAATCAATTCAATTTTTTTTAAATGCTTTCTCTCTCAAAAGTAACTGAAGATAAATTTAATTTAGTGCTTTAAAAAAAAAAAGTTTCCTAAAACGTGGATGAATAAGCGTACTATTAAGAAGGATGTACTACCATGAGTGTATAGTTATTATGTTTTCATAGAAGCCGTAGAAAAGCCTATATAGCATTTTAAACGAAGTACCTGGCATTAATCAAATTATTCAAATTACTTGGTGGTATGAGGTTTAAAAAAACATATTCCCTGTGCGTGTGGCTTTTTTCTTTCCGCCAAACTTAACTTTCATTCCTTATTAGTTATAGAAAAATGTTTGGGCTAAAACTTTTAGTTCGGAATTACACACGTTTTTTCAACTTGGTTATTTAACACAAATGTAAAAGTAATTACTGCTTCTTGCAGCAGACTGAGTTGCTCGAGATATAAATTAAAATATGCTTCAATAGTAATGACGAAGCTCACAACTTTTTTATAACTTTTTCAGAAAAGCTCTTTTTTTTTTATTTGAAAATGCAGAGATTACTTATGGATTGGATAATGAATTCCGTTTGGAAAATAAATCATCAGAACAGTCAGTGCCACTAATGAAATAATTGCCTCTCAATTAACTTTTCATCAATTTTTGCTGCACTGTTGAGCTTTAAAACTGAAATAGTAATACTAATTGACGGTGAAACTGTACAACAAGTTGAAATCGGATAAATAATATCTACTTTTTTTTTCTTGCTTTGTACATTTGTATCCTCCGGTGGTCAATTACTGGCTGATCGTTCTAGGTTGTTCAGAAGCAAAATTAAAATAATAGCCTGCAATCTTGCAATGCTGAGAAGTCAAAGAGTGTGCGATATTTATGAAGAGACAGCGTTGTCGTAAGATATTTGTTCATATTTGTAGATATTGGACGTGTTATAGTGATATTATTTAGTTTAAAGTAAAGGTGATTCAAGTTATTTTTCTGATATCTCTATTATTCTTAAAACATTATACTTGTTTAAAGTACTAGAGAATCGCCCGTCAAGGTATGACGGGCGAAAATTGCTTCTACTTTAAACGAAGCAATTACCTGTTTGGTGATATTTTGATAAATGTTAACCCTAACTTCAGTGGATGAACTCTAAACTCCAGTAGATAGCGTTCATTGTTGACCACTTTTTCGTTTCTTCATTCTCCTAAAATTAGTTTTACCGGTAAAACAGTTAAGTTACTGGATCCAGTTCAGCCTTGTCAAAATAAAACATTTCCCTGCCATGTCAAACATTGCCAAAAAAATATTATCAAACTATCATGTCGTATCGCAAATTTCATTGTTGGTTACGTCAGGAGCGTTACTCGATCATTCGTTATTATATGTATGAGGATTATTCCTTTTACAAATTTTTAGTACACCTTTTAAAATATTTTGCTTTAATGTTCACAAAAAAGCAACTGATTGATTTATAAATGAATAATAACCAAATAAATAATAAATGTAGTACTAGTGGCTTTCTGAACAAAAAATCTGAAAACGTTAAATTTACTGAAGAAGTTGCACGGGGCAAGCTGCATAAGTTCTAGTCTGAAAGTTTTTTTAGTGATACATTATTTCGCATCAAAAACAGGTACTTTATACCAGAGCCTATTGTACTAAAGTCCAAAATAAATCATAGCTTACGGATACTTCTTAAACTAATCTTTGTTACATTTCCTTCTAGGAATTGATTGAATCTTGTATTCAAATCCGTCAAAAGTAGAATTGGGATCAAATCCGGCGATAAGATAGCATTCCTAAAAAATTGCATTTGTTCATAAAATGCTGCAACTAAACTTACTTTGATATATCCCGTGCAATCGCATTAAATATTAGAAACTGAATATCGCGCTCCATTTTCTTATCCTTTTCGTTTTTTTCTGAGTCACTTGATCTGTAAACAATATCATAGGATTTTAGAATTCAAAACCAAGACTTCATCGCAAACAAAGGCGAAATTAATGAAGCCTTAGAATCCTGTAATGTAGATTGATACAGGATTTCCTGTTACCATAGCAACAGTTGACAACAATCTATTCCGTCGGGACCAAAATTGTTTCAAAAGCTCAAGGCTCCAATTAAAGCTGGGCATTTCAACTTTTGTTTTTAAAACAATAGTTGAAACGCCGAGTTCTCCATTTATTTAACAACAATAAAAAAAAAGTATAATAGAAAAAAGTAAGCCATTTATATTTTTTTCTAAACATTCCATATTAGAGTACTAGTTAAAGTGTGCAACAAAAAGCAATAGTAATTTTAAATGGATTTCAGATATTTTAAAGGATGATATTTAGAGCAACCAAAAAAAAAAAAAAAAAACCTTTTTGTAACAGTACATAAATAAATAAATGATGAACTCATAAGTAAATTAATGGAAATTTTAATTAATCAATTTATTTATTATTAAGAAATTCACCAATGCATTTTGTTATTTTTATGTTAATTAGTTATTTATTTGTTTAGTTAGTTATTTGTTTATTTCCTTAGTTAATTAGTTATTCAATCAGTCAGTTAGTGTGTTTGTGCGCGCATATATATGGTGAAGAGGAAAGTATATTAAGAAAAATTTAAGGTCACTTTTTTAAAGCTTCTTTTGTGCTTTGATTGATTTGTAACATATATCTATAATGTTTTATGAAAATGTTTTTCTACAATACTACGTCATTCAACTTCTGCCCCCCCCCCCCCACCCCTCTTTCTCCAAAGTTTGGCATTCATTTTCGTGTATTTTATTTCTTATAACGTTCTTATCGTACAAAATCTAAACATCTGAAACATAACAGACTTTTAAACTTATTTCTACCATGCATTGAAGACAGATTTCGTATGAACTAACAGCATCTATCGATACGAAAGATCTGGTACAAGATTTAACGAAATAAAATAAAACGAAAAGCAGGGGGGAAATAGGAACTCAAAAAGCCAATAGAATATTTAAGCTTAAGTGAAAGTATCTTTAAAACATCATTCATCCACTCTTTATTTCGCCCTTTAACAGTTTTTATTATATAAAACACGAAATTATTCAAACTTTGAAACTATTTTTCATGCACCCAAGTTCTGTAAAAGGAAATCACCGCACTATTTAATAGATCTTCAGTGAATCAAACATTCAAAGTTCTCGACGCACAAACGTTTTCTATTGGAGCAAGGTCGAATCTTAAACCTTTATCTGAAATGCACTTACCGTGCAAAATTGTTATTTCACTGAAAACGGTTTTTCAAGAGCCTCATGCAAAATGCAATCCAAGGAACATTTTTCAATAAAAAGCCCCACTTTCGGAAAATTCCTTATCGCAAAATACATTTACATTTCCCTTGCGTTTTTCCACGTAACCGATGCAAGAATGTTTAAAGAATATTTACTCAAAAAATTTTAAACTGCCATGTGCCCTCATACATGCGAGAGAAATGAATATTTGTGATTAATGACGTCACAAATGTTGTTTTTTCTTTCCAGGCAATAAATAAACTTCCTCTTTTTTATATTAATCTTTTTTTTATATTGCTATTTGAAGTGAATCAGTCACTTAAAAACTGGAAATCGTTTTTTAACTACTCAAAATAATCTTAAAATAAAGTAAAATATTCCTTTCATGCATATTATGTGCAAAAATTCTATATGCTCTAGCTCAGGCCTTCTCAACCATTGCGAAAAATGTACCGGTCCTCGGGGAATTTTATCTGTACAAAGTTTCAAAAACTTCTTCTTTCAAAAAAAAAAACTATAACGACATTTCATACATGTTTTTAGGTTAACTCTCAGGTTACTTTTCATAATTAACTGTAATTTCTCGGAAAAGATTTTTTACGTATACTCAATAATTATATCATAAAAGTTTTGCACCGTGTCTAAAACTACATTTTCTGAGAGTAAGTGGATATTAAAAACTTTACTTTTTATTTTTTTTTTAATTTTTTTTTTAATTTTATTACTCAATAATTATATCATAAAAGTTTTGCACCGTGTCTAAAACTACATTTTCTGAGAGTAAGTGGATATTAAAAATTTTACTTTTTGACTGTGTTTTTTACTGAATGAAATTATTTTTCCTTTTACTGCAGCGTGCTTCCTTTTACCCCAGAGACCAAGGGGCTTATTTATTTCCCCGTGAGGTTAATGTAGGTAGATAATCGTAATATACGCAATCAGATTAGAAGCTTAAGAAGTATTACACCAACAATACGCAATCTGTTTCCTGTAAGGCGCATGTAACCGCTGGTTCCTCCAAATCTAAGCTGAAATCATTTTTAAGAAGTAATACAAAAAATAAACATTGTGTGTGTGTTATTCACATTAAAACTTAGTATTTCGAAAACAGGAAGAATGAAAAGCTTAATTGTTTCTATTTACCCCAGAGGAAAATATTCATTCTGTGAATGGAAACACCTAAACTGCGCAGCAAAAATAGCTAGGAAAGTGAAATTCATAAATAAATGTTTTTAATAATCTTCCAAATAATAAGTAAAAATAGTTGAAACCAGTTTTTTAGCATTTGTAGGGGGGGGGGGAGGAATGTAAGGTCGTTAAACTTAAGAGGGACGGGGAGAGAAATAACGTTTTTCACAGAGTCACCTTCAAACAACGGTGACGCCTACACAATTGCTTATACACGCGCAGAAACCCCCAGAATCTCTTGTATATGTTATATAGTCTTCGCTCAATAACAACTTAAATTCAAATAGCACCACTAGTAAAGCAATAGAGTTTGAGAAAGAAATTATTTGTATCGGTAGAATTGATAATGTCGGCAAAGGGACTAGTGAAATTGGTGTGACCATTAAATTTCTTTCCTCAAAATCGGAAGGCATTTTTTTTTATTATTTATTTACTAATGAAAAGAACAAAAAAGAATAAGTGAAAATAAAGAATTTATGCAATGTTCTATATTTTTCTGAAGAACAAATTCGCTTAAGTATATTAGGTTTTCTCGCAATTACTTTGATAATAGAATTTCTCAAGGAGTTGAGTTATTCGTTACAAAAAATACTTTCTTGGAGTGTATTTTTGCCATACAAGTATAAAATATATTTACTTAGAACTGTAATATTATTTAAATTATTACTAATGTTCGGTTTTTTAACTTCTTTGAACTTCATAATTGGAAGTTAGCTTTTTCCTCCCAGCTATTCTATTTCAGAAAACGGAATAGTTCGCTGTCTCGAAGCTGTGTTTGGATAGAAGGACGTGTTAGCTAAAATCCGAACTGTCCCCCCCCCCCCCCCCCCCCCCCCCGAGACATATGGTGACTTCAGTAATTACTTTCAGTATTTTTAGTATTTTTTTGTAAATATTTCTATTATAATCAGCTTATCTTTTTTATGTAATCAATATCTTTGTCACGTTTGTTACTTAACATTCAAAAACTCGAAGGCAGAAAGCACAGTAACAAGGGTGTCATCGATTTTTTTGAAAAATGCAGCAAGAAAAAATTTTTGCTTACTCGTGGGAGAGCGGGCTACCTTGTCTGCGCAAGCTCCACTATTTTATGCTTCCCAGAAGAAACATTCTGAATTCGAAATGGCAGAAAGCGGTATTTCTGGATAGTGTGATAGAGCATTGTTGAACCTTATGATAGTCTTTTTCTTTTATCAAAGAAATAAAATTTCTGCAGTGTGTTATAATTTTAGTTTAGATAGATGACATTATAAAAATAATACTGTTTGGATTTGTATTAGTTGTTTGAAGATCATGGCACATTTATTCCATAGCCTTTTGCCGAATACTGATATCTTATGTCTGATTTTCGTAGATTGATTGATTTGTTAGTTAAATGGATGGTTCAATAGAATTAATGATACAAGACCTCTATGCGTTAGCGGTATAATGCGCCAAAATCAATTTATTTCAAATTGATGGATTTGACTATATGTTTGAATATAAAATCTAATCATTGTTTGCTATTCATACCGTGGATATGAAACAGAGGGACGGAACGAAAGTGGATATGAGCAGATTTTAGATATGTAACGGATTCGGTGAGGCTTCCAACTTCTCGAAAGGACGACACAGTTCTTGATAAAAACACAGGAGCTTTATTTACACTATGTACAGGAGAAATCGTTAACAACTGCTAAATCATTCATCAGCAATTAAGCAATTATCACACAACACCGTAAACTCAACGTTTACACACGTATTTACTTCCAAATACGAAAACAACACAGCGAAATGCCTCGCTATAAACAGAGCTAATACACACTCTCAGTACGAAATCTCAATCGAAACTCCCTTTTTTTATCACGCAGGACGCCTTTATAAACATCGAAGAAGTTTCCACAACATTCTTTCTGCTTCCAGAAATGCGTAGACCGTTATCAAATTTTATCAATGAAAAGAAAAGGAAATAGGGGGTCGTATACTTTAGCAGAATGAAAAGGGGTTGTATATTCATTACGGGAAACTATTTACAGGTTACGTTACTACAATAATTACTATTTACAGAATTTGTAACAGATAATTGACATGACAGTATGTTAGTTAACTAGGATATGATTTTTATTTCTTTTACTAAAATTTACGTCTATACAGATAAAACAACTGTATAACAGTATACCCTGTCTCACAAGAAGTGATAGCCCAAGTAAATACACTCTCTCTCTCTCTGTAACACAAAAAGAATTGACGCACACAGAAGGAGTTGTCAGAGTGAAATGAAATTTTGCATAGGTGAGGGCAACACTGTAAAAGAAAGGGATTACGAAATGAAAACAAAATGATCATTTATTACTCGAAAAATCACAAATGAATGGCGGTGTGAGTATTGAACCACCTCTAGCGTGAATGAACGAGGCGATACAGTCAAGCATTGAGGTATATCAGTCTCGTACGGGGTTACGTCATCCCGCACCACACAGTTACTGTAAACGCGCCACTAATTCTTTCCAACTCATACTGTCCAATTTACAATTTCAAGTGATCCCAGATATGCTCGATTTGGGACAAATCAGGACATCGTACAGACCAGGGAAAGTGATAATGTGGAAGAAATACGCTGACACTCTTGCAGTATGTGACCGAGTATTGTCCTGATACAAAATGGCTCCTGGGAGCCCCGCTATGAGTGCCAGCCCACGTGACTGACGCGTGACGTTAACGTACCGTTATTCTCTCATGGGGCTAGAGATCAATATTAGGGGTGACCCTGTTTCGTATACGATAGCATCCCATAAGATCACAGCAGCGGTTGGTGCAGTGTGCCGTTGAAAAGCGAAGGTACTATTTGGTAGTTCACAACGGATTCTCAACAAGCATACAAAAATGTCATCATTGCCCTAGTTTGATCTGGATTCATCGCTAAAGACACTCTGAATCTATTCAGTTGCAGTCAAATCCCGTCGAATTCGACACTACTCCAAGTGGAGGCGACAGCGTGAGTACCCTGTAAAAGTCTTTGCTTTTCAGTAAAACATCGCACCCACGGTTGGTTTTTTGTTATGGGGTGCTATCGTTCACGAACCAAATATTGATCACACAGCACTATTGATCACAGAGCACTATGACAGCATAACGGTACATCAATGTCATGCTTCGGTCACATGTGTTGGCTCTCATGACGTGGCTCCCGAGATATCTGCTGTTAAATTTGGAAATTTTATGGAGCTTCTGCAATTGGATTTTGTGCTTTGGTTGTTAATTGCTTTATCTGTGAGAACAACTAGCTTAGCACAGTTATTAGTTATTAGGCTGTCTGATTTTTTTTTTTTTTTTGAAAACGTTTATATAGTCACTTGAATAGCTGCGTATATCTTTTAAATAAATCCACCTATCATCAAAACGGGAGAGGAAATTTACGTCCATGTCGTACTTAAAATGATCTACAACCTGTCGCCCCATCTCCCCTACATACATACAATATCTTTAAAAAAAGGATCAAAGCTACATTTTTTTCGGAAACTTGACGATGGCCCAAAAAAAAGACAAATACTTCGCTTCTACGAGCTTTAGAAGCTTTGAGAATTCTTTTTAGCAAATTTCGAACTCGAATCCAAGACCAAAGCGAGGATCAAGTTACAGACGGTTTTAACTATTCTGGAGAGTAAAATTTGAAAGTAATGATGCGCGGAATTCATAAATTCACCACTGAAAACATCTTTTGGTTTATTAGCTGTCATGCTTAATTCTCTTTGCTTTTTCTTCTTTCTTTTTTAGTTGTAAAAATGTTTCAAGCATTTCATTTTATCAGAATTCTTAATCTTTTTGATCTTTTTGTTGTTATTTCATTCTTTTTTATTTTATTTTTATAAAATATTACTTTTTCCTTCATTATCAATTTGCTTTACAAACTTGAATAGAAAATTTTTTTCCGCTTTGGAACTTGCAGTAGTTTTTAGTTTCTCCAAAAAACAAAATATCGTGTTTCTTCTCTTATTTCAAAGAATAACAGCCCATTTACAACCAAAATTAAATGTTCATTAATTATCGTTAAAATGCATTTTGTTTTGTTCATTCCTACTGATTCAAGATTGGGATGTTTTTTGGCTTTTTGATTTGAGTTCATTTGGTTTCTTGTTAGGTTTTGATTAATTACTAACTGAAAGCTTCAATTAGAACTTTAAATATTTTATTCTTTTTTTTTCTTCCATTCATTGTGACTTTTAATAAATAAAACTGACTTGATTTATTTTATTTTTTATTGTTAATGTTTCTCATAATTTCGTTTTCCTCCTTTGAATTTTTGTAGCAAAGAAAACTGCTGACTTGAGTTATGCTGAATGGCTGGTCACCGTAAAAAGCTAATTTTCATATCAGCTGGAACGATGTAGATCGTAAAAATAACCGCAATATACATGATATTTTAAATTATACTTGTAATGCAAAGGCGTACCAAATGATCTTATAACCTTTTACCTACGGAAAACACCGTATGATTACCACTAGGAGAAATCAAAAATTTGAAGATATATGATGTTTTCAAAAATAGTAAAAACTTGACAATGCATAAAATTTGGAACTTTTAGAAATTTGCCACTGTAACTGCTTACTCTGCCTTGCCTTTATAGAAATTTTGCTATGGTCGATACCAGTTTCACTTTTAATAGTACTTGTTTAAAGTCTTTTATTCTTACCCTTAATTAATTAAAAGCAGATCACAAATTGAATTGGAAAAAAAATATTAAGTATTGATCAAAAGTAATTCTAGTGTACTGAATATTAATTTCATAATTGTTGAACTTCTAAAAACATTTAATTTTTTTTTTCAAAGAAATGGGAAAAGTAATTAAAAAAATCGGAAGAGATGCATTTATTAAATTGGGTTCACACCTTTGCGTCAAGAAGTCCCTTAATGGTATGAGTGCAAATTAAATTAGTCTAACTGAAGCAAATGAGTCTGTTTCTATAGTGAAAAAGTTCTCAAAAATATACCTTATCGCGTAATTAGTTTATTAGCATTTTAAAGTTATTCTCGGTTGAAAAAACACAGAATAATTCACCTACTATCATTAACGAAAGAACTGCAAAATTAGTTAATTTGGTTGAAAAGGTTAAAAAAAAAGCGGTATTTGATATTATCTGTCAAACGAAAACATTTACTGATTGTTTTCAGAGATATTTTGACGAAAAGATAGAGTTTACAACTTTTTATCAAATTAAAATTTTCAGAATTGAGTAAACAAAACTATATACATTAATTTACCAGATGTACATGAAGTAAGGATTTTTTCCATTTCTTCCACCTTTCGGACAGCTTTTGAACGTCATGCTAGTAAAAATCTAACTCCTTTGATGCGAACCGTTCACTGAGCCATTTTTTCACATCTTTGTAGAAACTGAAGCGATGCTCATCAAGTGCGTGACCCATCGATGCAAACAAGTAGTATTCGGAAAGAGCCAAGTCCGGTGAGTTAGCCACATGGGGTCTTCAAACATGTCACGAACCCATATTTCCGCATGTAATAGAGCATTGAACGTAAAGAAAAATCACCTTGTCGGCATTCTGGCGTTTTTTCAAGCGGTGAACTGTTTAAATCGTTCTACCGTTGTTAGTAAAGTTTAAGGTTTTTGCAGTTCTTAGCATTCTACTCCCCTTTGGTTCCACCAGAACATCCTCCTTCTGCCAAGTAGTTCCCCAAATTTTAGACGTCAAAGCACACACACTTATCCTGTGGTGGAGCATGTTCATCAGTCCCGGATCTATAAATTTTGGGCCCCCTGCAAAAAAAATCTGCAATGCCCTTTCTTAGAGACCGGCAGTGTATACAGTGAAACCTCTCCGAGCGGCCTTCTGTCTTAAACGGCTACCCCTCTTCACGGCTACTTTTTTGCGGCACTGATTTTTTAGCCCATAGACTGAATGTTATAAACACCCACGGCCACCCACACCTTCTGAACGGCAGCCGAGTGGATGCGTCAATTCCATTTTTCAGGAAAATCTATTCACACTTTCTGTTTCTAATCTGCAGCTTTTCAGTTCAAAGAGGAGAATTCTTATTGGCCTTTAACGAATTCCGATAATTTTGGAGTAAAAATGTCACACACGTTAATTTTATTAGTGGTTCAATCTGCGTGTGTAATCTGGGCTGCAAACAATACTGTCGGAGATCATTTTATGAATCTCGAACAACGTATATTGAAATTCTAAGCAATATGAACGCGGAAAATCGGAATTAGTAGAGTAAGATTTCGAATTGTTTCCAGCACGAAACAGCAATGGAGAGCTTTGATAATTACACTGCCGACTGAGAGAAACATTTTCTGGCTAACGAGTCAGCGAAAATAAGCGTTTTTCAATCATATATATTAGTTTGGGATTGATTTAAATTAACTGATCAGTTCGTTGTGTGTATTATTAACGTCTTTTGAGCAAATACATTTTTATACCTGTCAGGCACTAATTCAGCCTCTGACAATCAATTTACTAATACGTTTTGTAATCATGAGCAACCCTAAGCTTTCAACTGAAGTGATTTTGGGGATAATAAAGAAAGTCATCGGAAATTCAGATGCATTGACGAATAAATTGGTTAGAGCAATTTATTTGTCATTTTGAGTTGAGAAACATTTTGAATTTCAGCAAGCAACATTTTGAGTTCGATTTTGAAAACAATTGTTGGAGAAGATTAAAAGCTTAAGTCAGAAATTATATCCTTTCTTCGAAAAATGTAAACAATATACTTAAATAATATACTGTTTCCCTTTTAGAACGATCTCAAAAATCATTCCATGTATTAAACTTGCTTATATTGTGCATTATAGAATTATATTGCAACTGTAACGGAAACCCTTTAAAGCGGCCACCCTGCACAACTTTGCAATTTTATGTCATTTACTAAACATTACACGGAATTACACACAGATTCGTTTCCTATGAAAAAGATTATAGAGTTTTGCACTTCTTTAGTTGTAAATGTAATTCTGTGCAAAACTCGAAGTCAACCTTCTCTCCCTTGAAAGAAAATCGTGGCTATATGACGTATATTTCTATTCCAATCATAAAATTACCTAACTGAAATAAAAGGCTTCTACTTCTTAGCATGGAGGACATAAGATTAAGCTTACTGTTGTAAGCCATGGTTCGAATCCTTCAGAAAATAGCCCACATTTTATTCTTCAGAAACCAATATCACTCTCGGCCCCTTACAGCAGCTTAATCTTAGGATACTCTTAATTATCCTCTCGAATTGGGGACACGTGTGTGTAGAAGGAAATAACAACGCCCAACGGAATTCTTCCGTTCCTTAACTCAACTGTCCCCCTGAGGAACCTTTCTTTTTATTATACTTTCTTTTTATTTGCTGCCACCATTCAATTCAGCGAACTTTCAGCCACTTTAGCAGACTGGACGATCTATCGGACATTTTGGTTCCAAGAGATCCGTAGATTTTGCCTTATTTTAAATACTTGGAAATGCATTTTCATAGTCTCTGGTTGTTATATCGTAAAGATAACTGATGAGAAACTTTGAAAAATCCACTTTGTGCAAATATATCAAGACATTTTGTTTTCCTCAGCTGAAACCTCCCGCGAATTTGAGCATGCGCCAGGTTTGCTCTGATGTTATCAAAATAGGGGTCGAAACCCGGAAGAAAAAGGATGCAAAATAACATGTTCAGCAGTTCCTCTAAAGTAGCGTGGAAAAGGGCAGTAAGTGCCCTTTCCCACGTTATTTTAGAGGAACTGCTGAATTCATTCTCAACGTAGCACCCCTTTTTAAAATAAAATCGATCCCGAATACTAGTTTTGGTTTTCGAGAACGGGCAGTAACTGATTTCTTAAATTTAATAATAACTTATAGTAAAGAACTGCATCGTCTGACGTCACTTAAACTAAATTAACGAAATATTTTATGTAGAGTGAGGCAAGATAACTTCGTAATTTAAAAACTATATAAAACCCACTTCAACTCCATTCAAAAGTTTTGTGTTTTTTTTTTTCTTTTTTTCAAACAATGCAGATACACATATAGTCTTTTGCTTTACACAGTTTTAATCTCACATTAGGTAGGTGACGCCCCTCATTGTTAATGTACTGAATAAGTCGAATTCTGTCATTTCTCATGACCTTATACTTAAAATTGAAGCGCGTACGTTGACAATTTATGCCCAGATTCTAACCTTCTGGAACTGCAGGCCCCTTATTAGAAGGTTGTCAGAACACGATATTCCAAAGCAATCCACAAATAACCACAAGGAGGCAAATCGGGGGCATCCCCGCATCCTTAGCGGCAAGTAGATGAACTTGTTTCGCGAAATGGCACTCTGGGTAAAAACTCCGCTTTCACTCCAGAAGGAAGCAGGAGGAGAAAAATTCCACATATACCCCGCAGATATCCGGAATGTGGTAAAAAGCAGGGTTTTTTTGCGGGATCGAAAGTGTCCATGGAAACGGCCCTATTGACATAAGGCTCTTCGGGAAGTGTTCTCCAAAGCAGCCGATGATACCCTTGAAGTGTCGGTCGTTCTTCGTTGTGTTGGAACCAAATGTCACTTAAGTCAAATTCATCAAATCAAGGGTGGTGGGGGGGGGGCGGAGACAGAAACCTTTTCACTAAATGCACTAAATGGCCAATGGCGGGAAATCACCTACCTGGTGTGAATTTCAAAACCCATCAAAACGATATTTTTTACTGAGCCAAAAAAATTAAAACTTGCCGATTCATAAAATGGGAGTCATTTCGTTTTGAAAATTGAAGTTATTTTGTATCCTGTAGACCGAAACAGTCAAACATCAATCAAGCAACACAACTGAAGCGAATACTCCCATTTTCTTCATCGCAGTTTTGGTACACAAACTTTACGTTGTTCACGGAAAAGACAGACCACAAATAAACAAGCAGGTTTCCAGAAGGTTTGCCACCAAGCCATTTTTGGTGGGTTTTTTTCTGCAATAAAGAAAGCAAACTGGGTAATAATACTCTCATTCACAGTCTGCTTGGCACCAATTTGGTCTAGTCCAAGTCAAACACGTGATTGTCATCGCCAAATGGCGCATTTTGTTTACTTTACATCAAGTCTATCTCTCCCGTGAACGTGGTATAGTAGTATCAAGTGTTCTTTTTTGGAACCAAAATGTCGAATAAATCAGCTCCCCTAATATAATGACCTTAACAGAGCTAAGGGAAGAAATCACGTTCTTATTTCCAAGTAACATCTTTCGCATTTGACAGAAGTTACTTACATCAAATATAGAAATTAGATCTTTTGTGTGAAGTAAGAGGAATGACGATTGGAAATATCGGAAACCTTATTCAGACCAGCTAAAAGAGGAACTATTTTTTGAAAGACGAAACCATGTATCGATTGTAAACAATTTAACTCAGTATTTTCATCATCACTTCTTGTCTTTTCATTCTATTTCGCTCTATAAAGATTTCTAAAAGTTATTTTGAGGTTATGATTTAATAGATTTAAAAATGTACTTTTCAAGTTAGAAAACAAGTTTTTCTCACAGACCCATCTGCCGTCAAAATAAATTTCCCGAAATGTTTTATAGTAACGAAATCTGATAAATGAACAAGAAAGGATTTGAAAAGTATTTTATTGATATACTCCATTTCAATATTAAAATTCTTGTTTAAGAAAAAACGTGATATTGAAATTAACTGGAATGTTGTTGTCCAACAAATTGCAAGAATAAACAACATTTTTGCAAGGTTTAGGTTTTCTTTTACACGTAAAAGTTCTGTTTTATTGCGAAGTAATTAATTTAACCGACAAAAATAGAAACAAATAAGATAATAATGAGATCAAAATGTCATTTAAACTCACTCAAAATAAAATATTTAAAAAAAAAATGAACCGACCTCAAAACTGCCGCTGCAAATTGCTCTAAAAAGTAAAAAATAATTTTATTCTTTAAACACTATCTATACTACTTCTAAATATAACTAGCTGCGCCACCCGGCTTTGCACGGTCCACCTCGAAAATTAAAGTTACGTCACGTGACGCGTGTTGAACACTCAAGCTTAAACAAAAAAAAAAAAAAAAAATCAGTAAAATTTTGCGGCAGATTTCGGAAAAATAACCAAAAATTAAACATTTTAAATCCCCCGATTACAGGAAAAGCCTTTAAAACAAAGCAAGAATTTTACTTGTTCATATTCGAAAAAAGAAAAAAGGTGACAGATCTTTCGTCTCAATGATTTTCTTCACGCTATAAATTTTAATAAAAGCGTTGTTGTGGAAAGTTGAGATAAAACGCTGAATAATAATTTGAATGGAGGAAAGCCTTCAAAAAATGGGGATTTTATGTCGAAATCTAAGTGTCATAATTAATAGTTTTTAATAGATATCTCCGCTAATAAAGACGCGGGAAGATTACAAATCCATCGATACCTGGTTCGATGGTCAGTTCACTGTCATTCGGAAGAAGAAACTTGGACATAGCTGACAACATAGATACATAGGTACATATAGATACATACGCTCAGTTTTTAACTATATAAGATTCTTGAAGTAGACGCAAAAACGATAGAAAAGATGATGTGCGACCATTTCGTTTGCATTTTTTTTGGGGGGGGGGGGAGGGAAACCAGTCAAAACTAAGAACGAAACATTTTTACTACTATACCTAGATATGTTGTTATCAAAGTAAAAAATGCGTATAGCATTGAAGAACATGGGTCCATAAGAATTTTTATTTGTATAGTCGAATTATGATTGCATATAGTTTTCTTTTTTTTTTTTTTTTGCCGACTTCCAAAATTATGTTTATCAATGGTGTTCAAAGAATAAAATTATTTTTTTACTTTTTAGAGCAATATGCGAGCGCAGGTTTGAAGTAAATTTTTTTTTTCTCTCCAAAATTATAGGGCCGACGTCCTTTGATAGTTTTTAAAAATACAGAGTATTCACATAAAAGATGTAGAAACAAGTTTCGTGATGAACGTAACAAATTTTAAAGCTTGAGTTTTACAGGGAGAAATTGTCATTAGTAATCATACGACTAATAGTTAGTTAAACTTGAATTTGTTTTGGTTGATATTCATATAAGATTTCCTTTTCTGTAAAAGAAAACATTTCTATACCTTTCAGCGCAGAATAAGTCTGAGACTACATAAAACACAAGTTGAAGCATTTAATCTTGCGATAAAAGAAATTTTTACCTTTTAAGAAACCTAGCAATGAGATTGGAGCAAGCAATCAAAGCGGAAATTAATTTGACGACGTTCAGCAAGACAAAGCTATTCTGATATGATCTACGCTTAGTTGATAAATTGGATCAAATAGTACTTCCATCCGGCGCGTTGTTAAGGGTACAAGAATTTTAATTAACAATCATTCGGGTAACTATTTCTCTTGACGGAATTCGACTCCCTGAATTAGAAGAACAGAAATAAAACGGAATTAGAAGCACCGTTTTTCTCTTTAAGTAGTATGATGAAACTTCGCATTTAAAAGATTCAGATTTATTCTCTCCTTCCTCATATTGAAAAAATATTCAAATTAAACAATCCAAAAATTTTTTTGAAGATTTTCGAACACATAATTTAAATAACATTTGTTGAGTCAGTAACGAGAGTATCTCGGAACGGACGTATCAGAGTGAAAAAAAAATTGTTTATGGAAACCTTCAAAATTAAACTACAGTAACATAAAAGTAGATGTCATGTTCTTCGTGAAGTTCATGCAATGAAACGAGAACCTAACGTATTTGGGGAGTATTTGTAAAGTATTTTGGGTGCAGCAATTAATGCGTCTGTTACCCTAGAGTTGATCATATGGAGCAGCCATGCTACGGACCTTGTCAGTACGATTATACTTATGAAACTAAATCATTTTGCTACAATTATATGGTGTTACTTTTACTACTTTGGTTGTAACTCAAACCACCCACAATCTTGTACACTATATTTGGCTATAAATCCAAAGAACGTGGCGTCCCTACTGCATTTCTGGAGAACCTGTAGCTTAAAATGGGATACGATTCATTAGAACAAGATTTGAAGATGTGTTATATCAAACAATAACATCCATACCTTTTGCAGGGGAGGTTAAGCGGGGGGGGAGGATTTGAGGTGCGCTACAAAATAAGAATATCAAAAAGAGCTTTTTTTCTTTACATTGTCACTTTATTTCACTAAATTTTCAAAAAAAAAAGCTTAAAAAATCAGAAAACAAAGCAATCCTGAAAAAAAAAAAAAAAAACACACACACACACATAGTTGACTCTACTTAAATTTTTAATTCAAAGATGTCGCATAACCATCAAGTCATTTGCAATGAAAAAGCATTAAAACTAAGATTTTTCTTCTCTTCTTGTTTTCCCTCTAAATTAGACCTAAAGACACTTGAGCTATTTTACTAATGTGTTTCTAAAATTCAAAACCTTTCCAAATCATTCTTCGAAGTTTATTTTAAATATGAAACGTACAAAATTCCAACAGAACTTGACAACAGAAGACTTGACAGAAACAACAGAGTTTGACCCTAGATTGGTTGCGCAATTTATTAAGCATTCATTTGAAAGTGTTTTGCAAATCCAGTTTGTTGAATTATAACTGTTCCTTTTCTCTTCGATTTGGCACATCGATTTTAAAACCACAGAAAATACTCTAATTTGTGTAATATAGTTTGTGAAATATAAATTTTTCTAACAGCAGTAGAAACCTTTTTGCTGCTTAATTCTAAGAAAAGAACTGTAATTTCAGCTAAAGGTCATATCAATCTGAAACACTTGAAAATAAAAGCGAAGTTCTAAGCACGCTTCAAATAATTTACCTTTTTTTAACATTTAAACTGCAGTTAAAGGTTGAATGAAGATATAAAATTAAAATTATAAATCTAACATCATTTGTTAAAAAGTTTCTAATCTTTAAAAATCGTTTCCCTAATTAGTGTACAAACTTCGAAGAAGCTTTTCCTTTAAAACCCCAACATTTTTATCAAGATTTCCTCACGATACATTTTTAATTACCTGTATGTTTGTAACGAAATGCCTTAATTAAAATTGTGTTTGCTTTAAATCAAGTAAGTTTGAAAATAAAGCAAAGTAACGCAATCTCAATGAAGCACGAAAAGAGTTCTATGTGCATGTACTTTTAGCATAAAAAGCTCGAAATACTCGTTCATCAGCTGTTGCTGTTGGAATTCGATTACACTGCACGGCAAAAAAAAAAAAAAAATCAAAATGCTTCTGACTTCCTACTTTTTGGAAATGGCACCCCCTAATTTTTTTTCTTAATTTTCAACAGTTTCGCAGCTATTATTTTTCTTCGGAGCTAAGGAAGCCTTATACAGGGGTGGAAAATCAAAAATTTATTTCTGTATCAGCTTTGTATCAGAAAAAATGCCAATTTTGTATCAGAACGAACAGTTTTGTATCAGTAAGAACATAGTTTTGTATCAGAATGGTCAGTTTTGTATCAGGTGAATTCACGGATTCGTAACAAACTTTTTAATTTTGTACACTGTCTCTACACAGTTTGAAGCAAAAACAAAACATTTGTAGCAGAAAAGTACATAAATATTTTTTAAATCCCAATTTGGTAGCAATATTGTCATTTAAAAAAAGTGTGCAAAAACTACACTTTTAGTAAACGTACGATTAATCATAATATATACCTAACTAGAATCTTAATTTAGTTCTGTGGTTATTTGCTAAAAGTTGATTGGTCAAAGTTGACCATGTTCTTCTTTACTGATTATGATATGTGTTTAGAGTGGTATTTTCCTATGCCAGAATTCGTTAAGTGGAAAAAATATGAACTACCAAACATGATATACTAAAAACTTTCATATAATTCTGCACCAAAATTTGATAACTCTAAATATCAAGTTTTGTTTTCACTCTCGTGAAAAGATGACAAATTTGACCTATCAACTTTTGGCAAACAGCCACAGAGTTGTTTCTTAGCAGTTGTTGCAAACATTTGTCATATATTTATTTACAGCATTACATGACACAAACAACAACTAAAGGATTTCAATTTGAAAATTCCTTTTGTATATTTATTACATTCAAAGTTAAAGAGAGAAAAAAAACCCCTCCAAAAAACATATTTATAAGCAGCTTCTAATTATTACAAAAAAGAAAAAAAAACAATGGGGGAGGGAGGAGGAGGAAGAGCTGCTAGGTATAAAGAAGTGAGATTCTCTTTTACTTTAGTAGAAAAGAAAAAAAAAACTTTTTTTTGCAATTGATTAGCTGACTTGAAAGGTAAAGTTTTTGGATGCAAAAAACATTTCTTCATCAGAAAGATTTGAAAATAAAATAAAGTTTAAAAAATTGCATGAATTGAAGATTTACTTAGAAGAAGTAAGTTTTTATGCCTCAACATGTCATGAATATAATTTAGAAACCATTATAGTATAGATAAGTTATTTACATGTACATAATCAGACTTATAGACCCTGTTTAAATTTTCTCATCTTGCATCAATATCTGAAATTTTACTTTTAATACTTGAATTAATAGGTCCCCCTTGCAATAAAGAATAAGATTTTAAAAAAGAAATGAATAAATAAATATAGAAAATTCCTCAAGCTTTAAAGACTTTTTCAGTACTTAGACCATTGAAGATTTTTAAAATGCTTTTAAAAAAATCTAAACGAGTTTAAAATTTTTAATTAAGAACTACTGAAGACTCATTTTTAGGAATAACATTTCATTGGCTGAACGAAAAAATTAATTAAAAAAAGAGAATGTGGACTCTATATTACTGTTTTGTAAGTCGATTTACACATTACCTCCCATGACCACATATTTGCATTCACTCAATGTCGACGTGTCACTTTTGAATTGTTCAAATTTCACCAGGCAGCTGAGAAAATTTTCTTACTTGGTAGATATCGTATTAAATGAACTATACGATAAAACCCCTCCTAACGGACACCCCACAAAGGCGGTCACCCCTCTTATGCGGACAAGTTTTAATTCCCCGGTTCCAATGCAAATAACATTAGTAAACCCCTGTCCTGCGGACACCTCTCTACTGCGGACAAAAACATTTGTCCCCTTAGTGTCCACATTAAAGGGATTTTAATGTATTTTATTTTAAAATTTAAAATTAATAGATGCAGGTATGCACGTCAATTAGTAGATAATGTGCTAAAGATACTAGTTTTTCAAAAACATTTTAAAAGACATGGATGCATGTATGTGTGGTGGAGATTATACTGTTTAAATGCAATTTTTAAAAAAATAAATTAAATATTTTCATTGAGCTCTTAAGACATGTATTCTACATATATTATTAAATTATAAGTAAGGAAATGTGGGGCAAAGTGAAATGGTTAAGAGTACTTTTTTCAAAATGAACAAAATGGAAATATATGCTGAAAACTATGGTACATAAAGAAAGAACAATGCATTTGAAAATAAACCTGCATTGAAACATTTTTTTTTATTGTTAGCAATAAATTCGTACCTTTGAAAAGATGGAAATTTTTCCCCCCTTTTTTTTTTTTTGATATTGATCAAATACATGAGTAAAATTAAAGAAAATAATTAATGAGTTAATGCAAAGGAAATGAAACAATAAATGAATAAATAAATAAGTTTAAAAAAAAGAGAGAAAAAGTAAATGAAGGAATAAAATTGGGTGAATTAATAATAAAAAAATAAGTAAATGAATGAATAAATAAACAAATTCTTAAATGAAGGATGGCCATGGAAATAATTAAGGAATGAATACGTAAGTGATTTGATAAAGGATTGCATAAGTAAATGATACCAACTATTTCACTTTACCCATCCGCTTTGACCCGCATGCACTTGATTAACTGTACAAAACATTTAAAAATATAAATAAGCATAATATTAAACAAATAAATACTGCACCAAGTATTAGTTGGTATAAATTAGAATTTAAAATGTTAACAACATGAGCTTTATCATTTTATAATGACAAAACTAATTTTTGACTTACAACAAAATATTACAATATGAGTATCAATTTTTGAAAATGGCTTGTCTTATCTTATTCTTTAATTTTCAGAGGTAATTTTTTCTTGACTGCAGTAGACTACATACGTTCTACATAGTTAAAATGTCACTAGATAGGTGGCGCTAAAAGCAGAGTAAATATTTCCCCAATCCATTTTGACCCGCTATTTCACTTTTAACCACATTACCCTACATCTTAAATTTATTCAAAACATGAAATAATTATAAAATAAGAAATAAAATAAGCCAATTTAAAGTAACATAGCTGAAAACTTCCATTTTTCAAAATTGTTGAAAAATGTATATTATGAAAAGGATTGAAACTTAAAGCACAGCACGCAATTTTCGGCAAATATAAGCAATTATTCATCCCTTCTTTTAATTATATGCTTCTTTTTAGTTTTCTAAGACAAAAAATGAATGCACCAGCTATTTTTTTCTTGTAGTGAATATTTTTGGGTAATAAAATCGCATTTCTGGCGCAGTTTGACTCAAAAATCGCGAATTTGGCCGTTTTGTATCAGGTTGTATCAGAATTCGAAAATTGGCGCAGTCTGGCGCAGACTTTCCACCCCTGCCTTTATTAACCATTAACATTCTTCTGAGGGGCTAGAGAGGTGCAAGTTTAAAAGGGGTGAACATTTGAAGCAAGTTAGAAGACTCATGGGTTATTCACCTCTAAATTATGTAAAATCTTTTTTTTTTTCTTCTATGAATTCTTTTTGCAACTTTTTCACTTTTTTTTTCAGCGTAAAACCAGAATATCGGACTCATATCCTTCATTTTATGGTATGACTTCAGATTATCCAGCTTTGGAATTGAAAATATTTGGCATCAGTATCATCCTTATTTTCTTATCATTTATTTGTTATTGTTTCAGAATATTCTTTTCCAAACACTTTCGAGCTTTAGTAAAGTTATTGGTGTGCGTTGGGGGGGGGGGGGGGGAGAGCTTCGAAAGAGAAAGACAGCAAGACAAAGGAAGATACACAAACGTGCGCTCTTATTAGACATCGCATTTAATTTGCCGTCAGCCCTTTTAATTTGCCGATCTTTTGTGGCAAGTCCAAATCGATTCGCTTGTTTATTGGTTGACAAAACCGATGAATAATTACGAAGTAAAGTTCTTTCAGGACAGTGGCAACATCAAGCGCCGGCGGCAGATTTCCGCTGCCCTAATCGAAGCACTTACACTCCGCCCCCGCGGTGATTACGCACAGAAGTATCGGAATTCTGTCGCCGTCTGGTCGACTTGAGTAACTCAAAACTTTTTACTTGAACGAAAGGATTCCTTACAACTTTATTGCATTACTTGGAACGCAAGCGCTTTAAAAAAAAAAAAAGAGTATGAGTATGAGTGCGAATGAATTTTATTTTAATAAAGTGCATTTATTTTTATCCTACAAAATTCTTCAGTGAACTGAAATTTTGAGCGACGGTTTATTTCGTGGATAAAAAGCAGGGCTGAGAAGTCGGAGTTATACTTATTTTTGAACAAAGAAGTCGGTGTCGAATTTGGGAGTCGAAAACATTGAAATCCCTAGAGTCGAAGTCAGTCACTCGTAGTCCCTCCGAGTTCTCAATTCTGCCAGGGCTATGGAATCAGAGTCGGAGTGTTTCAGGGGTAAAGGAGTCGGAGTCGAAGGATCTAAAACTTCAGGAGTCGGAGCCGGAGTCACCCATCTTCCCTCCTACTCCGCAGCCCTGACTAAAAGAACATTTTCTGAGAAATTGCTCTCTCCATGGACCCTAATGATATTATTGAGCAATCACGATTGCTTATTGTTCTCATTCGACTGTTTTTGGCGTTACGCTGATTTTATTTTCCTGCTAGCACCCTCTGCCAGCACCACCGTCGTGTCGACCGGCTTCACGATGCTGCTCCTCTTGCGGAAACCGTGTCCAGGTTGCGTCCATATCCTACACACACACGCATACATACACACACACACCTACACACACACACTCCTACACACACACACATACACACTCCTACACATACACACACTCCTATACATACACACATACACACACTCATGCCTGCACACAGACACAAACACACATGCCTACATACACATACACACGAACGCCTACATGCACAGCACTGCATACACAACACTCACACACACACGCACCCACACACATGCGCCTACACAAACGCACACACACATACGCCTACACAAACACACGCGCATACGTACACACACACGCTCGTGATAATTTGTATTCAAGATGCCAAAAATTCAAATTAATATAAATTTTTATTTTTTTTTAAAGCTATGCTTAATTTAGTGGGTTGAAAGTAAAACACCAACGAAAATGAAGTGATGAAACGGGATGCATATGCACATGGAAGGGACGAGATCTTTACGTTAATGTTCTCATGTAAATGTATCGCCAATCTCTGTAAAACTGTCTTTTCTGCCACGCTTCGTAGCAACGTAGGAGGTGTTCTTCCACCCCGGAGTTATATTCCATGCTCAAGAGGTTATTTCTATCCAGTTGAATGAACTATTAATGATTTAATCGGCATTAAATTGCGAATTATTTGCATTTAAATTATAACTGACAGCAACATTATATTTTATTTTACTGCTGTTCCAAAGTTTTTACAACTTTGAAATGTGTTCTTCATTTTTACTACCTTTTACAAAAAAGGAAGTATTGTATTCGCGAAAACATTTTTACTCAAAAATCGACCTTAATTTCCATTTTGCTCACCCCCGAATGAATGTTGAGTTTTGTTTTCGACTCGACCACACGTAGATAAGTGCCCAAGAACGTATAGACACGCGAAATAACCATTTTGACGATTTCCGAGTTAATTACAACGGGTTTTCTCGTGACGTCGGTATGTACGTATGTATGTATGTGCGTATGTATGTCGCATAACTCAAGAGCGGAATGTCCTAGAAAGTTGAAATTTGGTACGTAGACTCCTAGTGGGGTCTAGTTGTGCACCTCCCCTTTTGGTTGCATTCGGGTGTTTCTAAAGGGGTCTTTTGCCCCTTTTGGGGGGGAAATCATTGTTAATTTCGATGTAAACTCAGGTAATGTTATCATTTGGCGGTTACTTGGCGATATATCGCCAGTCTTTTGGTCGCCAAGTTTTGTCGCCAACTTGGCGACAAACTTGACGATATTTTTTGCTTTTAATTCTGGTTTCGATTTGGCCACTGTTAGTGATATTTAGAGAGTAAACTATTGAACACATTAAAACTGCCAATAATGAGAAAATAACATTAAATTGAAGTTAAAGGAAGTCATGTGATGTTTTCACTCAACTCGTTTCTTATGTGATTGAGAAAACTGGATGTCATATTTGAAATCAGCGCACCTAATAGAATAAAAGTCACTCATTACCGTACAATCACTTTTTCATGACCGGAATTTTGCAGGCCTGTGTACTTTTAGACTGTCAATATTTTCTATGTTCTAACTGTTGCCAAAATCGATTCTCTTTACTTAGTCCCGTTATCGATTATAGGCACAGATGAAGATAAAAATCCTAAAAAAGCAATAAATTTCATGCTTGCTCCAGAGCTGCCTTGATTCCAAAATTTTCATTATGTTTACTTTTAATATTGCTGCTGTAAGGCAATGAATTTTTGTAACAATGGGTTTTATGTTTAATCATTCAATGGGGAAATTACATGAAATTTACTGTTTTTCATAATAACTTTTTTAAACTAAGTTTTTTAGAAATAATTTATAGCCTATGTTGCTTTATGTAGCTGTCTATGGTGAACAAAATGGTTAAAATCGGTCCAGTAGTTTTGAAGCTTTACCCGGACATACATAACATACAGAAGTAGCCATTTATGTATATAGATGATATATGACCGTGCTTCATTATTTGCTCCATTATCAAATTCAACCTGTGCTTAAAGTTATTACTTGTTTAATTGATCTTATAAACATCTTAACAAAAGATCTCATAAATTAATAGAATAAAACGCTTATCTCGCTCCGGTGCCTCCAAACAATTATGCTGTTCCTTTTCATTTCAGGGAATACACTTTTGCACTTCAATAAATGAAGCAATACTTACTTTTTATTTAAAAAAAATACTTTTAATTGCATATTTATGTAAACAGTATAAATTATGTTCTCCGCCGACAAAGGGAGAGAAAAAAAAAACCACCTTCACAATTTCATCACAATAACTAAATTGTTCTGTAACATTTGTTTAGCTGTTGCCATTACAAAAAAGCAATAAATTAAAAAAGATATTAAGAAGAATTTTATACATTGCAGACAATAATTCGCAATTCCAGAGCTCGTACGCTACCTTGCGGTGCTTAACAATACTATAGAAAAAGGTAAAACATTCCATTCCACGTGTTTTCTTTGGAGTAAATTACAGGCTTCAGAACATTTGTGGTGTAATGTAATTTCAGAATAGAAAATAAAGCTTCTTACAAATACGATGAAAAATTACTGTCATTCACTAAGCGTCAAAGTAAGTTATAAGTTACGGCATTTGTTTGTTTTACCTTGTTCATCCGCCATTAGACAGTGGCTGCAGCGCCCCTATAGTTTATTGGAGATGAGCGAATAAAATAGCAAATTAAATTTAAAGCACAGCAGACGATAAGTTAACAGAATGCGTAACCAATCTATGTAACGAAACATAAGCAGCATCACCTAAAAATTCAACAATCCAAAAGTAAATGCAAAAAACTTGCCTTATGATTTCAAAATGGCGGACAAATACTAAATATGCATATTATGTATTTTACATCATTAACGCAAAAATTTTGACGGAGTCAAAAATTCTCTTCCTTGACCATAGTTTTGAATGAATATTTCAATATTAATCCTTTGTTAGAAGCTTTAGAAAGCGGTATCTTAAACACGCTAATGGAGCTCAGGAATTAATCGAAAATTCCGAAAGTGGATGTCGGAAATTCCACGCTATTGATTTACCACCCACACGAAGTCTTCCCGGAGTCAAAATTAGATTAAATTGTTAGCTTGTCAACAAAGTGTTCTCTTTACTTTTAAATTCATTACATTAGCATAAGCTGTTCATCATCTATTAGTCAGAGCATAATTAGTGGAAATATATAGCAAGCTGTGTAACTATGTAACAATGTGCTTTTAAAAATGGTAATTTCTCTGCCAGTTAATTCGCTACTCCAGAGCTCGAATACGCTACCTTGCGGTAATTAATAATACTAAAGAAAAAGGTAAAACATTCTATTCCACGTGTTTTCTTTGGGGTAAATTACAGTCTTCAGACAGTTCGTGGTGTAATGTAGTTTCAGAAGAATAGAAAAAAAAGCTTCCCACAAATACGATGAAAAATTACTGTCATTCCCTAAGCGTCAAAAGCAAGTAATAAGTTACGCCATGCGTTTGTTTTACCTTTTTCATTCGCCATTAGACAGTGGCTGCAGCGCCTCCTATAATTTATTGGAGTTTCGAATAGGAAAGGATAAAATTTTAAAACCATTCACTGAATTGGTTTGTTTTATTCTAATTTGAAAACAGTATTAGTTAGTAAAAACTCTTGGAAGATCCCCGGTTTCTCGTGTACTGAAATGCTTTTCAGCCACATTTTGCCAAATTGAATGCACTTTGTTGAATTTACGCACGTTATTGTGCAGCTTGTTTTCAAGTATTCTATTTCCCAAAATTTGATCAAGTAGTTCTTTAAAATTTGACAGATAAGAAATGCAACCCAAATCGTAGGTAAACGCTTTAAAATTTAATTGCAAGTGTGAAAATTGCTTAATACAAAAAGTTACTTTAGCAGTCTTTTAACCTTGCTATTATCATCCACTTGTCAAGCCATTGGTCCTGTTTCATGATGCCATTAACCACACATAAGTATTTGAACAGTAGGGAATTGTGGCGCAAAATGAGATAATGAGGCAAAGGAAAACTGGAATAGTTTACTCAGTTTACAGCGTCATCTGTTGGACAATATTTTAACTATGTTATTAAACATTTAGTTGATTCCATTCAGAAAATATTTACAACTGAAAATGTTCATAAAAATGCAAGTCATTTTCAAAATTTGATACTCATATTGTTATATTGTGTGGTGTGTCAAAAATAATAAATATATTTTTTAGAAATTACAAATATTAAATGCGCAGTATAGCCTAAAAAGGCTCTTGCGCCATTAAACCAAATACAACCAATACAAATATTAATTCGGACCTTGTATTGTTCTTCAAGGACGTGGTAGTGAGTTATCAAAAAAAGAAAAAATCAATCAACGCAAAAGTAAAATCCATTTTGTTTAATTTAGTGTTTTGTAATTTAGTGCAAATAGTAATCACTTAAGATCACCCACCGGAAAAGAAAACTACTCTCAAAGGATTGCAGCATTTTTTACTTAAAAATGTACAATAAAGGCAGTTTCCGTATTACCCTTGTTCAAAGTTTTTTTTTTTTTTTTTTTTTTTTTTTTAACATTCTTCACAAAATGTTCTACAGAACCTTAACTCACTTGTTTGAAATATAGAAGATTCCTCAATATAAGAAAACGGTTTAAAGCATTAAAGAAGTAACGTTTTATTCAATTTTTATTTTCGCGTACCAGTCAGCTTCAAAATAGTTCATAATTTAATACAAACATTTCTTTCGGAGAGCTATATTACAGTTAGATCTACTCAGACTGATAGATAGATCAGTCTGAGTAGATCTAACTGTAGATCTACTCAGGTATGTTTGCTTTTCACCTTATTTTAAACTTTGATTTCAAATAACAAAATCGTTCAAGAGATCTCTGGAACCTTATTTTGCTCGTTTGTCGTTCGATTTTTAGTGTGCACTTGAATAAGGAAAGCATTTTTCTTCCTGAAAAGGTGAGTGATAAACGGAAAAGCAGATTCAATGTTTATAAAGTAAGTTTTTCCCATATCAGTATTTCCAAGTGGACGAATTTAATTTGAATCTCCATGTTTTTAAATCATTCTATTCCGTTATATGCACTACACGTGGCGCATTTCAAATCTTGGCAAATATATTTCATTTTATTCTTTTTTTCGCCATGTTTGCTCAAAGTTGCAGATAAATTACTTGTTTGATAGTATCGTACATTATTTTGTCTCTTTGATGAACTTTTTTAAAAGCCAAGTTTACAAACTAGAATGAATATTCCATTAAAATTAAAACATAATCCCTCAAATAATTAAATTAAGAAATTGAAAGGTAAACTAAACGGCTAAATATAAAAAAGAAACCCATAAATAACATGAAAAGCTCTATTAAAATGAACGCCAACTAAATAAAACAGCATTAAAAGCTGCATAAAATTGTAAAATAATCCGGCAGATTAATATTAAAGTGCAGTAAAAGTTCAACAAATTAAAGCATGAGAAGCATACATGGCGGCAACGCAAGCAACATTTTTTCTATTTTCTCCAACTTAGTAGGGAAGTAAGTCGGCAAGTAAAACGCTTGCACCCGAAAAGTGCTTTTCAGACTAATTGTTGGACGTAAGCAGAAATAATAGCCTTACCGTTTGTTGGATCTCTCTCTCAGATATACCGAAAGATTTAACAACCAATGTGAAGATATACTCAACTGTTTTATGGGGGTTTTATTACCTTCAGCTCCTTTATGGCTATTCCATATTGATGCGTCCAAAATAAGGGCGAAACTGCAACCTCTAGATGTAGTAATGAATTTTTCGGTATTTGCAGTTTCAGATAAAATCATTGACTTCAGAGATAACATGACAATTTTGCATGTTGAAGGTATAAACACATAAAATAAAAAATAAATAAATAATAAATAAATGAATAAAATAATAATAATAGTTTGAGAAATAAAAGTTTTGTAATGACATTAGACATTAAACAATTTTACATTTAGCATGAATCTTAATCTATATTTTTGGATTGAACTCGCTGCTAATCAGCCTTTGTCTGGAGCTCATACTTCTAAACGAATTCATATTCATTTAAACATTCTCATATCAATGTTTCTCTTTTTTTTGAACCATCGTCACATACAGAAGGTAGTAAAAAACATGGATACTTATAGTGCTTACGATACTTACGAAATATAAGCGATCTATTTACAATAGAGTAACTAATGCTTATTAAACGTAAATTGTTTTGGTGCTTCTTGCTTATGTCGCACTAAAATACAGGAAAATTGTGCACCGTCTTTAGTAACCAGCAATTTATCACCTTTTTTTGACGCAATATAGCCCAAAATTTTTACAGTAAACTTCTTAATGTAGACTTTTTAGTAATATAAAAAGTATTGAAGACATTTTGGGATCGCGAGAGAGCTGTTTTGCTGAGATTTTTATTACACGCATTTCAGAAATTAAAATTTTCATTAACATTTTGGAATTATCTAGCCGCAAATACGACAACAGAAATTTAATGTGATGGTTTCCACATGCCTAAAGAATTATCAAGTTTTTTATCTTCTTTTATTATTACCACTCTATTGTGGAAAAGAACTTCCCAAATCAAGCGTTGTAAAGCATCACAAGAAACTTACACTTAAGGGGCCATTCATTAATTACGTAAAGGTCCCGAGGGGGAGGCGGGTTGGAAAAATCACTACATACCCTTACTTTGGGGGTGGGGGGTCAAACCTATTTTTACGTAATATTTTCCTAGTCGATATTTTACATTAGAAATCGCGTGTTCTAATATAGTTTGGCAGAGATCATATTTCGTATTAGCATGAGCTATTTTTTTATTTGTTTTACAAATAATGAATAATTTAATAACGATTCCAGTGACGTAAGATTCGTTATTTTACTATTCCGAAAATTCGAAAAACGAAATGGAATCTTGCGTAAGAATAGGGGGGAGGGGTTTGAAAAATCTTACGTACCCTTACATGGGGGGAGGGGGGTCAAAAATTGCCAAAATCATCCTTACGTAATTAATGAATAGCCCCTAAGTGGAACTAAAAGAAAAAACGCTAAAAAATATTTTTTCAAATTTGTGGAACAGACACTGAGATAAAATCACAGAAAAAGAATACAGATAATTTGCGCCAAGAAAAAGTCATGAAGACATTGAAGCAACTAAGCATTCAGAAGAAATCACTGTGAAGTATAGCTATAAGTTTAATCGGCGGTTTTATAAAAGAAAACTGGAAGTATACTTAAACTTTAACTAATTTTTTCTGAACTAATTTGCTTTTTTAAGTATCTAGAGCACTGAGCAATACTACATACGTTCCCTTTAAATTACATGTGCAATTTACATAATTTGTCCGTGTCTCAGTTCCATAATTTGTCCGAAAAAATGAAAAGGAAAAAACAAAATTGCAGGTGTAATGTTGTCTCAAATCTTAATGTCAGAAGTTTGGAGTTGACTTTTCAGCTCGGGAAAAATGTTCTTTATTGTTTTGTCGTGGAAAACAACAAATGCTTCGTTTTCAGAGATTAAGAATGGAAATTTCCCTTTCCATGATGCAGAAAGGGATTTTTTTTTTTCTCCCTCAAGAGAAACGTGATTGCTTTTCTCGGAGCTTCAAGGACTCTTTCATTCTGTAATTCTAAGCATTTTAATTGGACGATTTACTTTAGGGAATGAAATTCCTAAAAGTGGATTATACTTAATTTGATAGAGGAGAAAGCAAATTCATAAATTTATTTTCCAGCTGTTAATAAAAGGCAGTAGCTTTAACGAGCATTTTTTTTCCTTTTTTAATTGGGCTGCGTTAGAGGCATGCGCGATCTCCCGACATACCATCCGTTCTTTCACGAGGCGCCACTGTCGCTGTATGCTTTAACCGCGAGATTTTCGAAGCTCTACTTTTCCACTAGATGGAGACACCTGTGCCCTCTTCGGTGCGAAAGTGCAGTAGGAATTTAATTTTGCAAAGAGCACCCCAAGCCAAACTTCAGTCGAGGAATCTTTTATACATGAATGTTATCGATTTTTACGTTTACGAACGTTACGAACGCTATCGATTTTTACATTTACGAACGTTACCGATTTTTCTGTGCATCGATTTTTCTGTGTGTGTTTTGAAAATCCACTGACAGGAGCCAGGTTCAAACCTGCGCCTTTGGGCGTAAGAGACCCGCGTCTAATCACTACACCACTCTGTCTATGAGAGCAGAAAAATTTTGCTTGGGAAAATTCGCCTAAACTTTAGTAACCTGAAAACATGGTAACGTTGAGTCACAATTTCTCTATTTTTAAACTGCATCATTTATATTTTGGTAGTATTGTTGTATTTTTGGTATATATAAAATGCTCGAAACACTCTTAACTAGAACATAATTAAACACGATTAAGAAATAATAACTATTATATCCATTCAAAAGAAATTATCAGCGTAGTTTTTAGCTATCCTACCATTTGGGCTCACCTTGAACCATATCAGAAATGAGAAGTAAAATACATTACACTCCCGATATCACGAAGTCGAAAGGACGGTAAAAAAAATTCGAGTTTTTGAGATAACAAGGTCATAATCATAATAAAATGACATTCTAAAAATTAGACAAGATAGTTAAAAGCAGAAACTAAGTTCACTTATACTGCAAGAAATTATGATGAAATAGGCAGCAAATAAAGATAACAATTTAAACATAACACATTTTTTCTCATCTCAAAATTTTACACAAATGTAGTTGTCATGCATTGTAGTAGAAGTGCATTTAACAGAAAAAGAATCACCCTCCATCATGTGGAAGTATTGAACTGTTTTCACGCAAATGATGAAATGTGATAACACTTTCGTTCCCTTCGTGATAACACATTCGCTCTCTTCGTGATAACACTTTCGCTCTCTTCGTGATAACACTTTTGCTTTCTTCGTGATAACTTTTGTTCTCTTCGTGATAACACTTTCGTTCCCTTCTTGATAACACTTTCGTTCCTTTCGTGATAACACTTTCGTTCCCTTCGTGATAACACTTTCGTTCCCTTCGTGATAACACTTTCGTTCCCTTCGTGATAACACGTTTGCGCTCTTCGTGATAACACCTTCGTTCCCTCCGTGATAACACTTTCGCTCTCTTCGTGATAACACTTTTGCTCCCTTCGTTATAACACTTTCGTTCCCTTCGTGAAAACACTTTCACAAATATAATGCAAAATTTCCATGTCATACTTACATTCCTTGTCAGGTCCTTTTGCTGTTTTGTGTAGTAAAGTTTTTAATGTCTTTATTTATTTGTTAATTATTATTTGAATTTGTATTTTCCTCCCAAGTAAAACAGAACATCAGTTGACATCAGCTCTAGGAACACCAATGAACTGCAGAATTAAATAATGAAGATATATTATTTAAAAACAATTTTAACTCGAACAGAAAGCTTTTCCCTTTCAGTAAAAACATCATAAATGTTATTAGCGAAGAAGAAAAAAAAGAGAAAATGTGGATAAAATAGGCTAATTCGCTCTCACCCGCTGTTTGCTCGACTGCAAAGTTAATTACAAGTTATGATCGTGTCATTTTAACCCTCTAATTGCGTTCTGTTTATGTCGCTGTTGCTAATTAAGCATGGGAGATCTAATTGCATGTATTAAAGTAAGATAATTTGTAACTAAGAGTCAACTTTGCAGAATACATTTCAATGAAAAAGTTTTCTCGCATTAAAAACTTTTGAAATAACAGCAATAAAAAAAACTCTTGTAGGAAGTTCTACGTGATGAGAAAAAATAAACGAGAAAGTAAAATGAATAAGAAGTGAATGAATAATGAATAAGATCATAAGTGAATGAATGAATAAATGAGTGATTTAATGAATGTAAATGAATTAATTAAGGAATGAATGTGTAAATTATTTCATTAATCTACGAATAAAGTAAACAAAGTGAACTATTTCGCTTTGCTCCATTCACTTTAACCCGCGTGGCCTTGACAAATTAAATTAAACATTTAAAATCAAAACATGTCTTTTTTTCGCTAAATAAGTATTGCATTGGGCATCAGTAGATCTCAACTAATACGCAAAATGCTAATTACAAAAACTTTATAATTTCATAATAACAAAAATTAGTTTCGATAAACCAAAAAATATTAAAATATGGGTACCAAATTTTGAAAATGATTTTGTACTGTTATATCCTTTGGTCTTTAGAGCTACTTACTTTTTGATTGGAGTCAACAATATGGTTAAAGAACGCGGGTAAAATATTTCTGGATAGGTGGCGCTTGAAACTGAAAATATTTTACCATTTTAATTTGTCCTGCTATTTCCCTTGACCCCACATCCCCTTACATTAATTTATCCTTGAACGTTGTGTGTTGATTTTTGAAGTGAAACTCTTTAGGCGAGGGCTAATTTGCCCTATCACGTATCAAAATTTACGAGTTTGGGTTGTCTTTGAACTATATTTCTGTATTTAACTGTAATATTAGCGTGGGAAGGTAAAGCGCAGTATCTGAAGAAATATGCTTCTGAGATATTTGAAGAAACATGTTTTGAATTCCATTCTGATGATAGGGAAATTTTTATAACTTGTACGGGTTTTTCCCCCTTGCTTTATTTTCATCGAAAACCAAATGAGCAAGCTTGTGCTAAAGTACAACAGATGACAAAAATGCAAAAAAAATAATAATTTGCAGATACTGCGCTTTACGAACCCGTGGCAGAATAGAACGCTGCTATTACAGTAAAAATTAAAAAACAGTGATTGGAAACCGAAAAAAGAAAAAAAAAAAAAAGCCAGCTTCGTCGAAATATGAATGGCCTCATTTTTTTTTTTTTTTTTGGAGAGTATTCTTTGTCAAATTAATCAGATGATATCGTTGTCATAGAGACGACGTTACAGTTAGTTTTGAAGAAACTTATCGCAACTTTAGAATTGAAAAAAAATGAATGTTATTGTATTACGAACGAAACAGAATGTATCCATACCGTTTAAAATTTCGCAAGAAAAATATGGATGTTTCAAAACAGAGAATTTAAAATACAACTATCCACATTAACCCCTTCAGTCGGAATTAGGAAATATTGGACCAAAAATGTTAATATTTGGTACACAGTGTACTATGGTGAAGGGTATCTTATAGACAAAATTTTGTAGGAGAAAAATTAAAAGAGTTATGGCACGTCCAATATTCCGTACTTATATTTTTGAAATCAATATTTCATATACAAAAACGATAAAATATCGAACAAACTTCATTATAAAATGCTCTACAAACAATTATAAAACATAATATAAGCGTTTGAAACGATTAATTAAAGATTATATATTTTTCAAAAAATCAGGAAAAAACCTCGTTTTTCAGATGAAAATCCATGGTTGGAAAAATGAGCCACTTTCTATCTCTCAATCCTTTTATGTCAGTGTTGTCAATCCCAAAACGAAAAATTATTTCATAGACTATAATAAGTAGAATGTAAAGAGTCAACTACAAAAAAAATCAACTAATTAAATCAATTATTAAATGATTAGCAGCTGTTTAAAATGTATGTCCAGTATACCGGACACCAGGTCTGAAGGGGTTGAGGAAAACTGAACACTTGAAAGTTCCTAAATGCGTGCTGTAGTTGTAGAATAATCAGGACCTTTCAGAGAAGTAGGGCAACAGGGGAAATTTCTCCAGACGCACCAATTTCAGTGACCCACCATAAATAAAGAAAAAAAAAATTTTTTTTCTCTATCACACACACATACATGAGTATGTTTTTTTACTTTTATTTATTTTTCCCCTCAAAGTCAAATTAAAAAGTTTTCCTCGGAAACTCCTAAAAGGGTGTCCTTCTCTCCTAGAAAATGGAAATAGCAACAAAAGCAATGTTCATCCAAGCTCGATTCCACTGTGATTAACACTCACGAACTACGGAATTATTTATAAAACTGCTGACATTTGTTCGGTAATATTATTTGAAAATCATGCAAACAGCCATTTTTAACAAAACATTTTCCTTACTAAGCATAAAGCGAAAAATTCAAATGATGACTTAAACAAAAAAAAGAAGAATCAAGAGACTACTAGGGAAAGCAAAGAGACGATGAGTTTCATGTTTGTTTCACACAAAGCTATAAAGAAAAAAACTTGTTATTGATTTAAATGATTTCATTTTTGATAGAAATGGTCACTGATGAGGAAAATCCTTATTAATTCAATGTAACACATATCATTAATTTCGAAAAAAAGCCACAGAAACCTGAATCACTTACAAAATTTCAAGTTTCAAAACTCTTACTCCTTTATCCACAATTCTATACTTGCTTAAGTTCAGCCTTGGAATTATTTTTTTCAAACTATTAACAGCATTAAAGTCATGTTATTCGCAACTCCCGAGTTCGAATACGCTACCTTGCGACGATTAACAATACTGAAGAAAAAGGTAAAACATTCCGTTCCACGTGTTTTTTTTTTTTGGGGGGGGGGGGGTAAATTACAGGCTTCAGACGGTTTGTGGTGTAATGTAATTTCAGAAGAATAGAAAAGAAAGCTTCCCACAAACACGATGAAAAATTACTGTCATTCACTAATCTGCAAAGCAAGTTATAAGTTACAGCATTTGTTTGTTTCACCATTTTCATCCGCCATTAGACAGTGGCTGCAGCGCTCGCTATAGTTTATTGGAGTTGCGAATTGTTGTTATCGTGTGCATAGTTAATAAGCGCAAGGAAGATATGGGTACCATTGTCTCAAGAAGTGGTTCTTTTTTTTTTTTTTTTTTTTGCATATATAACAACACAAGAAAGATTTACAGCTCATAGACAGGAAATAACACCCAGGGCATCGGTAAGAATCGAACCCACGACCTGTCTTTCGAAGCGAAGCTTTTATCTGAGAGCCATAGAGGTCCCCGATTTTCATGATTACCATTATTCATTTTTGTTTTTGGAAGCGATTATAATGCTTGTCCCATACACCAACGACAGAGCTAGTGCAACAAAAGCTAAAAATTGAAAAGAGAGAAAAATTCGAAGAATCAAAAAAAAAAAAAAAAACCCTTAAAAAATCAGATTTGGGCATCATTTGACTTCTTTAAACACTATTAAATAGACATTATTTTCAATAACTAAAGGCTTTATATGATTAACTGTTTTTTCACCTATATGCGAATAAACATGGTGATTTCATGCCATAAAATATTTCTTCTTTTTTTTTTTTTTTTTTGCACTTTTTTTTAAATAATTTAATTTTCATCATTTTCATCTTTTCTGACATAAATTCAATCAGATAAAATCTTTAACTACTAAGAAGTGATTAAAAAACATTGAATAAAGTAATAGTTAAAAAAAACTAAAAAAAACACGTTTTCGTAGCAAAATGAACTAAAAAGCGAAAAAATAATCATTGGATGATAGTAGTTGACCAATCACTTAATTTTAATGTAATACGAAAAAACCGTGGGGTGCTGTCTATTTACATTTTTGCATGGACAACAAATGGAAGAAATTCAAGACAACTGATAAGAAGCCCCCCACGCTTTTTTGTATTACATTAAAATTAAGTGATTGGTCAACTACTATCATCCAAAGATTATTTTTCACTTGAAAGTTCATTTTGCTACGAAAGCGTGCTTTTTTCTTTTCTTTTCTTTTTTTTTTTTTTTTAGTTTTTTAAATTATTATTTTATTTTGTTCTCTTTAGTTTAACTTGTTTTACGAAAAAATATTCATTTCAACATTGTTCAAAATTTTTTATATTCATGAAATTTGCCCAAAAAAAGCGACTAAAGGTCTCGGGTAGCATTCGAAACGTGGTCTCTCGAACTCCAAAAAGAGCAATTGTACCCCTTAAAGCGTAATAGCCGAGCTCTAAAAACATTCAACTTCGCTGATAAATTGCATGCGGAGTAATTGTCTAATCCAGCTAATCCATCTCAGTCATCGATGTATGTGTGCGGAAATCATATCTACATTACTTTGAAAATTTGAGATGCATTTGAATATTTGTTCAACAATGGTCTCATCAGCAATGAATTTCCAATTGAAGGCTCACCTAAATTTTGGCGTGAAATTAGTTAAAAACAATTATATTTCATGTTCTAATAACCTTGGAACATTGGAACAAATTTTTTCTGATGCAGAAAAATTAAAGGTTTTCGTAGATATTTTTAAATAATTTTTGCGAGCATTTTTTAAAGTATTTTTTTAAAATTTTTCCTTTTTTACATTGTTGAATTTATGCCAAAATATTGATTAAAATTGGAGGAAACTAACAATTAAAAGAGTTTATTAATTAATTTGATTACAGAATACTGCATCGTCATCGGGTCTGAGGTCGCGTGCCAAATTTCAAAAGAATCCGATAGCAGGAAGTGGGCGGAATTTGAGCTGCAAGATTCCGTTACAAGATACGTGCATACATACATACAGGTGAAGCTAATAAAAGCGTGTTAAAAATGAGAACTACTAAATGAATACCCTTCGTGCTAAAAACTAAAACTATAATCAGCAACGTTAAATATACGGATCAGTGTAGCACGAAAAGCTAGCAAAAAACACGCTTTGCTATCTTATGTACTTAGTGCAAAAATATCTGAATTCATAAAGCTATTTCGCCTACATTTGTTGACTTAGGGCTGGCTCTGAGAAAAAATCGATCATTTCAACTTTGCCAGATTTGAATTGATTCTGTATGTACTTAGTGGAAATAAATTCATCATTCTGATTTGATTGATTTTTGCTTTTGAGAATGACCCTTATGTGACAAGAGTAGCTGTATTCATTTTTAAGTGAAGCTTTTTTACGTAGTTTATGTTGTTCGTAGTTTTCTAAAACATTGCAAAAAAAAAAAAATGGCGTTAAGAAATAGGTATTTTTGCGTACGAATAAGTTAAAATATTTTGCACGGAAAGAAATTGTTCTAAATTGAAAACTTTTAATGTGAAAAGAATAAAAATGATTTTTTCTTCGAGATCCAACTAAAAGAACAATTCATGTCGAATGTCTGCGTTAGGATTGGAGTTAAGAGTTAAGTAACAAGTGCAAGAATGCTCTACATATTTGGACGAACTTTACAGTGTGTAAAATATTTTTTGCGAGAATACAAATAAACAGTGCTTACAAAAAATTGGCATTCATGATAAAATAATGAGTACATTTCAGATGCAAGTTGCTCTAACTCATCCGATTAAAGTACATTGTGGTAAAACACTTGATCATGTGTTTAGAAATAATTATGGATGAATATCGTGTTAAACGCCGTGATAAAAATTACATATCTCTCATACCAGAAATCATGCAGAAAATGGCACAGAAATGATTAGTATTTAAAGCGCTATTTTTTAAAAAATGTGTAATTAAATAAATACAAATAAGTAAAACGCAATAACGGAGGTAAAACCTCTCTAGATATAGTATTTTGGTTAAGTTTGCACATGATTTAAAAAATATATACTAAAAAAACAGCATAGGGCTAATTGCTTTCAAATATTTTCCATTCAATAAAGCAATAGTAAAAATAAAAATGTATTGAAAGGTTTGTGTTGCTAACACACGCAAAATACCCCTACCTCTCCCCACCTCAAAAAAAAAAAAAAAAAAAAAAAAAAAAAAAAAAGGAAAACAAAACAAAAAGCTTGCACAGTCTGTCATGACCCACCCCTCCTCCTTTAACGGCCATTCCCGAGTTTGCTGCGCAGGAGCTTTCTCAAGTGTAGGAGAATTTTTGCTAGATTTTAGCAGGCAGTCTTTTCGCATTTTTTATTCACGCTAAATATCCCACAAAAAGAGCACAAATAAATCACAATACTTTAAAGGTTGCACCATAATAAATAAAACAAGCCAATATAAATTACATGAACAGTAAGAAATTTGCACAGTTGCAATACTAAATTAAAGCATAAGGTTAAAAAACACTTAATTAAAAAATAGGAAAAAAAAATCTTGAAAATAAGTGACGTGTTAAGTATCCTAACTACCTCAATATATGATTTTTCAAATAATAATAATAATAATAATAATAATAATTACAATTTTATCAGGAGTGCCCCAAACATAAATTTTAGAGGGGGAAAACTCTCTGTTTACCAAATGAAACTTCAAACTTTACGGAAGTTTAAAGTTCGAGCATGTTTTCGTACCTACATGTACATCAAACGTCATTAAAATAAATTCTAATTTACAGAATTGTCAGGCAAAATCTGCCGAATAAAGCTTTTTTGAGAGGTCAGTGGACCTCCCATACTGAATTTGAAATTTCGTTATCCGAAAACCTCTGCAAAAAACCCGTTTTATTTCAAACCCAGCTCTATCCATGCTTCTGCCACATAGCCACTAAAAATGTACGAGTAACATCAACAAAATTAATATAATAAATTGCTAAATCTGCTCCCATTTATTATTTTTTTAGGCCCTATTAGTCCTTATTATAATAGCCATACATATTAGGAATTTTACTGCATAAAATTGTTTAAAAGAAGAAAAAAGGTCGATTTACTTCAAAACCAGCTCAACCCAAATTATTTGCATCTGTAAATAATTAGAAAATACGCCCAATTTACAAAATGAAATATAAATGAGGTCGTGCACCATAATTTATAGGAACAAAATTAATTTCTAAGAAAAATTACTTGGGCAGACGTCAAATTTTATGAAAACGGATTCAACTGGTTTTGATACAAAACGCCCCAAGTAAACGACTTAGGGAAAAATTAAAAGTAAATTTAAATCGAAGAATTAAAGATCTTACGTCATTAACCAAACATTTAAATAATGTGAATAGCATTCAAAATCAAACTGGAATTCAATTTTTTTGATCCGTCGACAAGAAATGTCAAAGAGCAATTATCCAAGGTAGTATTCGAGAGACATTTTAATGAAAAATCCGTTAAAGAAGAGAATTATTCAAATGAAGCTTAGAATGCAGATATTCTGAAAAGGAAAATATCCTAAAGCGTTTATTCAAAAGAGGAGCAGGATAAATCTGTTTTTCAGTCCACATCAACATCCAACGACGTAGTAATTGAAAAAAAAAAAGAGAGAGAGAGAGAGAAAGGATGTGTGTTTAAAAGAGAGAAGGCGATTTCATAAGAGAACCCTTCTTTGATCAACTCGAAATGCAAAAATTCAGTTAGACGAATTAATGATAGCACATCACAAGAATCGATTAATTTATTGTTCGTAAACACTTTTTATTTTTTAATGAAAAATCAGATGATGCAAAGAAGAAATAAATAAGCCTTTACTTTTAAAAATTTTATTAACATCAAAAGAATACACTATTTTCAAAAAAAAAAAAAAATGTTAGAGTTCAGTGTCTCAAATACATTATTTTATATAGAAACATCTTTATACTACACTACACCCCAGGGTCCGAAGCACCTATTACCACACATAGTTGAACCGGTTCGAAGGGGCCGTAAAGACAAATCTTTTTTTTTTTTTTGAGCAATCACGATTGCTTATTGTTCTCATTTGACTGTTTTGATGTCCTATCTTTTTATTTTCCCACCGCCACCCACCGCACCCTGTCACCGTCGACCGGCTCCTCACGATGCTGCTCCTATAGCGAAAGCCGTCTCCAGGTTGCATCCATGTCCTACACACACGCGCATACATACGCAGCTACACACACACACGCACGCACACACACACACACATACACACAACTACCCACACATTCATGCCTGCACACTGACACAAACACATATGCCTACACACACATACACATACGCCCCTCCACACACATACACACATTCATATACACAACTACCCACACACTTATGCCAGCACACAGACAAACACACATGCCTACACACACATACACATACCCCTACACACAAACACACATACCCCCACACACAAACACACATACCCCCACACACAAACACACACGCCTACATACACACACTTGTGATTGCGAAAAACATAATTTGAATTCAAGATGTCAAAATTCAATTTTTTTTTTTTTTAAATCCAGACGAGGAGTCGAGTAACCCCTGAATCCGCACTTATAAGGGATTTGGAACGGAAACTTGGTGAACTTTGTGGCCACTCCACACATAAACCGAAGATAACACTTTGCAAACAATGCCCTAAGTTTGAACTGCTTCTCTGGTTTTAGAGGTGCGACATCGAAAGAAAAGCATCTTTGTTTCAAAAAATCAATGTTCAAAACTGAGACATCAATGACATCGATACATCGACGTAAAAACATTGATGTTCTGCAGCATCAAACATTTTAATGTATATGTTACCGTTAAAGTATATAATGCAGTTATTTTATAGAATACCTATAGTTATTCCATGAAATAACTGATCGTGTCCGTTAAAGTGTGTAATATGATATTAATTTGACACTTGAACTAGTTATTCTATGAAATAACTAGGTATTCTATAAATTAACTAATGAGAGACAAAGTGTAAAATAAACAATTTATCTAAAATGAAATAACTATATAGATATTCTATAAATAAACTAATGATAGACAATTAAAATGAAAAAGAAGCACTTTATCTATTTTATGCTGGGTATAAATGGTATTTATGGAAACGTACCATTAAATCATTTGTTACAACAAGGATTACTAAAATGACACTTGGAGTTACAAAGAACAATATTTTTAAAACAAAAACATTTTTTGTTGACACACTGGGTTTTGGAATAGTTCATAAATGCAGTAGGGGGTGGAAGGTAAATGTATTTGTCGCGTAAAATATATGATACAGATTATTTTACACTTTAACGGGCTGCAGATCGTTATTCTATGAAATAACTAGTTAAACCATGAAATACAAGCGAGTTTTACACTTTAACGGACACGATCAGTTATTCCATGAAATAACTAGTTAAACCATGAAATACAAGCGAGTTTTACACTTTAACGGACACGATCAGTTATTCCATGAAATAACTAGTTAAACCATGAAATACAAGCGAGTTTTACACTTTAACGGACACGATCAGTTATTCCATGAAATAACTAGTTAAACCATGAAATACAAGCGAGTTTTACACTTTAACGGACACGATCAGTTATTCCATGAAATAACTAGTTAAACCATGAAATACAAGCGAGTTTTACACTTTAACGGACACGATCAGTTATTCCATGAAATAACTAGTTAAACCATGAAATACAAGCGAGTTTTATACTTTAACGGACACGATCAGTTATTCCATGAAATAACTAGTTAAACCATGAAATACAAGCGAGTTTTACACTTTAACGGACACGATCAGTTATTCCATGAAATAACTAGTTAAACCATGAAATACAAGCGAGTTTTACACTTTGACGGACACGATCAGTTATTCCATGAAATAACTAGTTAAACCATGAAATACAAGCGAGTTTTACACTTTGACGGACACGATCAGTTATTCCATGAAATAACTAGTTAAACCATGAAATACAAGCGAGTTTTACACTTTGACGGACACGATCAGTTATTCCATGAAATAACTAGTTAAACCATGTATCGTAAAATGATTCAATGGGTAAACACTTGCCACATCAAATTCAAAAATCGACAAACGAATTGAAGGTTAGAAAAAACATTTTAATTAAGAACTGTTAGTTGAAACGTATATACAGTGCACATAATTTATATCGAAAATTGGGAACATAAGTCCCATCAAAAGGGGTGACTCTCGTCACATCAAAGTATCGAATTTCAACATTCATCGAAAGGTGATTCAGTGGCGACTGAACTCTTGATTCGAGTTCATGCTAGGAAGCGTTGAATGGCTGTTGCCATTCCAAATCAAATAATTTTCCACACACTCCCCACCATGAACTCTTTCAAGAGTTCATCAATATCTCAATTTCAAATAATGTATTAATTATAAACTCGTAATTTCAAAATTTCAAATACACAAAATATTAAATCAATAAATCAAAAATATGCATGAATCAAAACATTTTCAAATTTCAAACATTAAATATAATCCTAAAAAACGTTAGTGAAATATACTAAATATTAAGTATCAAATTTAAAGGTAAGTGCAAAATATTAATATAAATAAATGTTCAATTTAAATTAATATAGAGTTCAAATTTCAAAAGTTCAAAGTTCCAAGGGATACAAGTGTTGTATCGTTCTCCGCAAAAGTCCAGAAGCAGTTTTAACTTCGTATGAGCGTACGTTATTATCCCGTCCGAGAAACGCTCTTTCAATTTTTCCGAGTTTCCATAGCAGTTTGTTTTTGGAATCCTCTTCGATGAGCACTACATCTCCTATCTTAAGTGCCGGTTGTTTGTTTGGATTATTCAAAAAGTGAACAGTTCTCAGGTCAAGTAAATATTGCTGCTTCCATTTTATCCATAATTGCCGGAGAAGAAGAGATTGATATTTTTTCCGTTTCAAAAGTGAAGATCTTTTCGATTCATTTTCTACTATTTCAGCGAAATTGATAGGATATTGAGGTTCTCGTCCAAAATTTAGGAAGTGCATTGGTGTCAAAGGCAAAGGTTCACTATTTTCATTGTAGACGTAAGTTAGCGGTCGCAAGTTGAGGACAGTTTCTACTTCTGTAAGCAATGTAGTCATTTCTTCAAAATTTAATAAAGCTTTCCCTACAATTTTCCGCAGGCAATCTTTTACGGATTTCACAAGTCGCTCGTAAAAACCTCCCCACCAAGCCGCCCTTTCAATTATATTTTTCCAAACTATTCTTTCTTTAGTTAGAAATTGCGAAAGTAATTTGTCAGAAATAATTTTTGATAAATCTTCTATTTCTTTTTTCGCCCTTTTAAAGGTTTTCGCGTTATCCGAATATATTACCTTACAGTTTCCTCTTCTAGCTAAAAATCTTCGAAGTGCCAATAAGAAGGAATCTGTAGTCATATCGCTAACGAGTTCAAGGTGAATTGATCTAGTAACTGCACATGTAAACAAAACTATATAGGATTTTCGAACTTCTTTAAAAAATTTCACATAAATTGGTCCCGCAAAATCTAATCCGCAAACTGAGAATGGAGGCGAGGTGTTGCTTCTGTCAAGCGGCAACGGAGCTGTAATTTGATTAGCAGCCTTCGAAAGATATTTTTGGCAGATTAGACACTTTTTGATTACACTTTTGACTAACTGCCGTCCTTTTGGAATCCAGAAACGTTGCCGAATTCGCGCTAAAGTACAAGCTGTTCCACCGTGCATCACTTTCTCATGTTCTCTTCTCGCGATTAAAAATGTCAGCCAGGACCGTTTTGGAAGAATAATAGGATGTTTTTCTTCTGTAGATAATTCAGCAAATTCTAATCTTCCTCCTAGTCTGATAATTTCATTTTCATCCATGAATGGCAAAAAGTTAAACAAATCAGAATCTTTTTGAATCGGTTCTCCATTCTTCAAGGATTCGTAATCTTCTTTAAAAAAGATCTTCTGTTCTAATCTTATCAGATGATTCTCAGCTTCTATTAATTCTTCAGCGGTCAATGTGTTTTCTATATTAGAAATCTTTCTAAATTTCATGATCGACTTCTTCACCCAAGCTGTAATCCTCACCAACTTCTCCATATTACTAAATTTAGTAATGTTGATTGCATTTTCCTTTTCTTCAACAAGACATTCACACTGAAAGATGTCCTTCGATTTCTTTCTGTATTCTAATTCTTCTGTATTTATTGCTTCCTCATTTTCTGACTTCGGCCAGTATTCTGGAGAATTTTTTAGCCACTGCGGTCCTGTCAGCCAGGTTGGATCTTCTAGCAGTTTAGAAACTTTTGCTCCCCTCGACAAGGTATCTGAAGGGTTGACCTTTCCGGGACAAAAATACCAGTCTGAAGGTGCTGTGAATTTGCGAATTTCTTCAATCCGATTCTTGACAAAAGGTTTGAATTTTTCAGGATTTCCTTTTATCCAAAAAATTGTTATCTTCGAGTCAGACCAGAAATAGCACGGAATGTCACGTTTCAAGGATTTCAAAATATTAAAACTTAATTTTGCTGACAATACTGCAGCCATGAGCTCCAGCCGAGGCAATGTAAGAGATTTTATCGGAGCAACTCTATTTTTAGAAGCTACAAACGCCGTTCGAACGTCTTCATTTCGAGATAAAACACGCATGTAGGCAACTGTTCCAAATGCTTTCATACTTGCGTCACAAAAGAAATGAAGTTCAAGAGTCTTGATATCA